>NC_086446.1:522200819-522278319 GCF_028390025.1 Pseudophryne corroboree | reverse complement strand
ACATGGCTGTCTTTTCATGATATTAAAGATAAATGTAAGCAAATAAAATGCTTAATTTTCTTGACTTTGCACAGTAGAGACAACTGTGGGTGATTTACCAATGCATTCAGCAACATATCACTACTTGCCCAACACACAAGCTTCTTATCTTGGAAAAAAACGACGACACCAAGATTGTAATCTTTAGGCTAAGTAATATCAATTTGTCAAAAAAAAAAAAAAAGAGAATGGAGCATATCTGCATGGAATCTGCACTTTCTAGCATTTCTTCTTGACATAATATTGATAAATACCTAACATATTAGGTTTTATCACAAGTAGCAGCTGTTTTATCACAAATACCACTTTTATGTAAAAAAAAAAAAAACCCCACAAAACACCAGATGCAATTAGCATTAGACATCTCAAAATTTCCTAACAAACCAAGAAAGTGTAATTAAGGCAAAAATGTTCTACTGAGCTAAAATATTTTATTAGTTTTAAATAACTTAACTAAAAAAAAAAAAACACACAGCACAAATGCACAAAATGCTTTATGTAAGTGTCCGAGAGCAGATCTTTCTGTTATACTCCAGGGGCTATATTTGTCAAAGATTTATTTTCATCGATTTATATTGATTTTAAATTGCTACAAACCGATCTAAATCCTTATTTTGTTTCAGGGACTAAAAACACACTTTTACGAACATTTCAAAATCAAAAACAAATAACGGTCAGTAAATGTGTGTTTTAGCCCCTGAACCAGAATATATTGATTTGTGTTTGGTTTATAATCAATCTAAATAGACAAAAAATAGACCTTTAGCAAATATACTACTATAAATAACTTTGTGCCCATCATCAGCTTATTCCCTGTGTTCTGGGTTCCCGTGTCAAGTTGGGTTTCCAATCCGTATACTAGCTTGTGCTATTTAGGAAAGATGAATATCAGAAATACAAGTCATTGGCAGGGTGATCAGGTCAAGGGATATCTAGTCTGAGCTCTTTGGATGAAGACTAGAAGCCTCTGCCTGCAGGTGTCTGTAGACAATGTTGTTGAGCAGGTTTTTATGAGGAGGAGATGAGGGCAGTGGAGTGCTGGGCTACAGTTCACAGGCTTTGTTGTTGACATTCCATACACAAGAGGTCAGAGGAGACAAGAGGATGATAGATCTCCTTCAGGCAGCAACAGACTTTCAGAGGTGCCTTACATGTTTTAAAGGCTTCTGGAGGGAAAAAGTGAGGCCATGTTCCCAAACCAATACTCAGAAGTAACTCTTTCTATACTGTACTAGCCACTTTATACAGTATATTGTATACAATACACTCCACATAACACAATTCTATTACACGCTATAGGACACTACACTTCCCAACACGACATGACCATACAACTCTATAAGCTCTGTAACTCAAAGCATGGTTCTCAAATGTTTGCAGGTTTGGAAATACCTTAGCGTACTGTACAGAACGTATTTACTACTGAGGAGGGGTTTCTTAAACTCTAAAACTTTCTTGTAGATAAATAAAAGGGCCCGGCTCGCATACAGCCAGGAGTTGTGACAGAAGTAGGAGTAGTGCCTGTCGTGTCATAACAAATAACTGCTGACTGCTATACTTCCGGATGATTGGATGAAGTATACCATTGGATGAAATGTAGTTCCGCTACACACAAATGGCAGATGAGTAGACTACGATCCATATACACCTGCAAGTCTCAAATCAATATAAGGAAATTCATAGCATTACTTCAATAAATTGAATGGTTGACCATTTACAGTTCAGTTATAGTCAAGCCCGTATGGATTTGCTGCTGGGAGATCATGTCAAACAGATCTAATGGGTTTCTTTTCATGGAGTAAATAAAGTGACATTTCAGGGTAGATCAGTGGACATAACTTATTTAGATTTCAGCAAAGCACTTTATATGGTATGCCACAATAAATTAATTCAGAAACTTGAAATCCTTTGACTGGTCTCAAATATAGCGGAATGAATAAGGATTTGGCTTAAATGACAGGATACAGTTTTGTAGTCTATGCTGTTAGCTCAGGACTAACATACAAGGTTAGATAGGTCTTCTTAAAGACATACACACAGGTTGATCCTCCCAAATCCAAAATGCTTAAGAACAGAAGTATTTTGGCTATTGGATATTTCCATATTTTGGAATATTTGGATATCTTAATGAGAAGTCTAAACACAATGCAATTATGTTTCATATACACCTGAAACACATAGCCTGAACACAATTGTATACAATGTTTTTATTAACTATGTGCATGAAACAAAGTGTGTGTACACTGAACCATCAGAAACCATCTCAGCCCTGCTCAAAATATTTTGAGTTTCGAGATTTTTCAGATATAGGATATAGGAGACTCAACCTGTATTTGTTACAGTCCCGATACCCCAGAATGGAATAAATCAAAAGCTTAGCGATTAGGAGGAAAAAAAAAAAACCAGGAAATATCTAAACAGAATTAGAGACATTTAATACATGAAAATGTAATATAACACCCCTGGGACACAAAAATGCAAAAACAGGATCTAGAAAGAATGAAACTAACGTCAGAAGCAGAGATACTCTAATGTCATCTGATATGAATGTAAGAAAGCAGTATAGTCAGGCAGTGGTAGCGCCAGTAGTATACATGGTTGTATAGGAAAAGGGAAACTAAGGGGGTAAATTTACTAAAGTTCCTAAAAGTGGAGATGTTGCCCATGGCAACTCCATTCTACGTATTCGTTAATGCATTGTAGAAAATGATAGACAATCTGATTGATTGCTTTGGGAAAACACCAGAATTTGCCTGTTCTAGAAGCTGTAGTAAATACACCCCTATATTGTCAATTTATGGGCCACTGGTAAAAAACTCACTTCATGTACTGTAACCATTGGGGAATCCCTATCTCCAAAATATATGAATAAACTGAAACAAGTGAGTGCTGAACATTGCAAACTTAGGAGAGGGAAGGGACGGATGTGGTATGATAGTCCTTGCTCTTATATGATGGTACTCAGTTGTACGCAGTACCAAAACTTTATTTTGTGTCGTTTTCCATTCTTATAACTGGTTCCAAAAAAAGGAAAGGAAAAAAAATAAAAATTTATTTTAGAAATTAGTAAAATAAGTGTATAAAGACTTGTCCAGACTATGAAAGCTACTATAAATCTTGTATAAAGCTGTAATTCTAGGAATGCCCCGGTACCTTTTCTGACTACCCGTTCCATTTTCATAGGAAAATAAAACACTGATGATACTGGAGTGCTCAGGTAAGCAGTATTCTTAGAGGATTTCTAGGCGACTGATACACATTGAAATTGAGATAAGGAGGTAGACTGATAGGTAACATACAGTAAGAATAAACAGAAAGAGATCCAGTGGTCTATGCGATAGTCTCCCGGAAGTGCAGTGGGAACTGCATGGGACAAACACACGACGTAGCTTAACTACTAAGTACACCTCCCAGTAACGGAAAAATCAATAAAATAATGCCCCATCCCAAAAAATAAATAGCATTGCAAATGCACGGCACAGAAACGTGGAAAATCTTGTTTATGAAACAGACAATATAACATAAGATAAAATTAAGAACTGGAACTTTGTAGTACTGCCAGTTGTTAAATAATAAAGAACAGGGAAATTGTTAGCGACAAAATTTTTTTTAAAAACCTGGGCCTGTCCCTTAAGATTGGGCATTGCTGGCTACTATGGCACAGTAGTACAAACTGATAATATCTGTTCTTTGCAGCCATGTTTTCTAAAGCAAGCCCATACCATGATACATAGGAAAGGTAAGCAGTAGCCTGTACTTTCTGGCATTCAGAGGTACTACTTACAGTAGATAAAGTCGCTACTGACCTTCATGGGAGTGAGAGAACCAGATCTGGGAGGCACCAGCCCCATGCGGTCCCCTGTAGGTGGTTTCGGATGGGGAGGAGGATGCGGCCGCCGGGTGGGCTGATGCTGCAGCAGAGCCCAGGCTGCTGCTCAGAAAACTTCCCATAAAAGAGGGTGAGGAGTTCGCCATCAAACCGGTGCTGGCTGCAAGAGAGACAAAGACAACCTGTGACTATCCAATTGAAAAAATCTACAAGCATGAATCGCCTTAATAGAGAATTATAGAAGTAGACATCCCCTGTAGAGCAATGTAAATATACATGATCTTGAGCTGTAATCGACCATGCAACAAACTGCGGCATACCAACTGCACCTGAGAATGTACCTACAGAAACATCCAAAGGACAAGGAAAAGGGTTATGATCGCTCAGCTGGCTTCTGCTGAAAGCACCTTTATTTAGGTGCCTTATTTTCCCCCAGAAGCACCCAACAAATATATGCACTAGTCTCATTACTTGTTACAGCTAGTAATAAGATTCACAAATAAATGAAACAAGTTCAAATAAGGTTGTGATTTCTGCAATCTGGCCGGAGCAATGGGTAGCACCTACCCTTATGTACCAATGCCTATTTCCCTACGGATTGTAAGCTTGCGAGTAGGGCCCTCATACCTCTATGTCTGGTTTTTACCCAGTGGCGTTTTATTACTCTGTTCCCAATTGTAAAGCAAAACGCAATATGCCGCAGCTATACAAGTAACTGTTAATAAGTCAATTAGAGAGGACGATTTTCCCTCTAGCAGGCTTCCTATATTTTTTTTCCTTTCTTGGTCATATGACTAACAAGACAATTTGAGAACTGAATTCGTATCTCTTAATATAAAAATCAATGTGCATTTAGTCTTTGCGATCATTTAAAAGGATACCCACATTTCACAAGACGATGGTGGCTGTATATGGAGCATCATCGTATCTGACCTCAGGAATGCATGGCAATAGGCTTTGTGTTACACAATGTTCTGCAGCTCAGTATTATATGCAGGTTTAGGGATAATAAATAGAATAGAATTATTAACAGAAAAAGAAAATTGACACAAAAGCGTAACACAGGAGTTGGAAAGTCAAACTTAGAGCAATTTATGAAAGTCATATGCAATAGCTGCACAGGGTGTGTACTATATCATTGGATGATCAGTTCCCTTCACTCCCAGCCTTCAGGGCACTATTAAAATCTCACATCTTGTAAGAAGCCTACCCAGCTCTCATGACTTCCCCTGTTTTCCACCAGCTGCTTAAGTCACCTGACAGGGAGAGAATCCCAGATGTGAGATTCCCAGCACGGCAGAAGTAACATCTTTCCAGATTATCCTTCACTCACAATCCTGAACCAAGATTAGATTTATATGGGAAAACCTATGTAACATTCCAGCTGGTGTGGAACTACAAGTCCCAGCATTCCCTGCCAGAAGTTACCTCTTCTCCAGACGGCAAGATCTCTTATGGGTCAATCCCCATCTAGAAATCTAAATACATTCCCTGCTCTTAGGTGTGTCACTTATGAAAACAGATGAAACCGATGTTTACAGTGGTCTTTACAGTATGTTCTTTATTATTGTAAACCAGCTTTGCTTAGCGAGCTGCGAACATTTCCCCATAGTTCTGACTGTTTGTGACCAACCTTTAACAAACAGTGTATCAGTGTTTTTAAATACATTTGTCATTTTGTTCCCAGTTGTATCCACAGTGTGCCAGTTCACACACAGCTGTGAGAAAAGAAAGTCTGTACAGCTCAGACCTAAGGGAGCAGTGCAGTACTCTCACTATCAGCTTTCTGGCCTTTCCAGAAATGTTCCCAACAAAAACTATGCAGAGCGGAAGAATCATCAGACCCACATCCCAAGCCACGCCCATGGCACTTGAGAGGGGATTTCCATTCTGTGTCAGTCATCAGTAGAGGATTTTAACTACTCTTAGAACCTCTGCAATGAACGCGCATACATACTGTTCTAGGAACCATAAATTAGTTATTATCCCAACTTACAGTGCAAGAATGTGCAGAGGGGAAGAGATCACATTGTCAGTATAGGTGTATCAAAGAACAGGCATGCAGCTTATTCATTTACCATATTGCTGAAGGGTGCAAATCTACACTAACCATAGCAACCAGTTACAGTGACCCCTCTTTATTATCTCTAACACCCAATAGCAGGTGTATTCTTTGTACAAACGTAGACTCAAATACATCAATGTCATGATATGTCATCCACGCTAGTACTGGTCTGCGTTCTAAGCTGGCTTTAGCCATTTTAGTGCAAGTTTACACAATGGAAGCAAATGGATCAGTCGCTCTGGTTTTAGAGCAAAGTTTGTAAATAACTGACAGAACACATTAGAACAAACGTATACAGATGCCACCATATAATAGCAGTTTTTATTGTCAAATCACACCAACCATAATACACGAGCTTTATAGAAACCTAGAAACAATTAGCCCAAGTATTCACTAATGGTTAATTCACAATGCCTAATACTACCTCTGCTAGAAGATTGTAACAAAGCATGGACTACTCTGCATAAGACACAATTATTATATTTTTCTCTGGCAAATAAAGTCTCCGCTCTGCCCAGCTTCCACTTGCAAAACAGTATAGATAAGATTTTGAACCGAATAGGTCTTTACCATCTCTGCTGGTAGGCTGTTCCACGCTTTCAAAACAAAATTGGTGGAATAAATTGCTTTGAAACTTACAGCTTGATGTTGTACGGCGATTTAATAAACCAAATTTGTTAAGCTCAGAAGTATGGGGGGGGGAATAAAAAAATAAAAATAAAACACACCTTTATGATAAAATACCACACTGCCCCATTACTTACCCCAGAAGTACATGATCCACAAGATTAGTTGGGACTGCCCTAATAATCTCCTTGTGCTGTTTATCACATGGACCATACAGGGCTAATAAATAGTTTGATGAAGAGGGAGAAACAGGACCTGCCTGTACAGCAGCAACCGTTCACAGGAGAAAATAGCAAAGGAAACCGTTACACGGATCGTAAAAAAGAAACTTTTATTGTGAGATCATATGGCAAGGATATCTCCTGGGAGCGCAGTCCTGGAAACACGGACACAGTAACCCCATGGCGGCTGGATGGAGCATCGTAATGTATTGTCTCATATAATACTTAATTGCTCTGCAATGCTCTTCAGACTGCTTTTGGCAGTAAGGGGTTTATCCAATATGCAGACTACAATTGCAAAATTACAGTTTTTTTTATCCCCCCCCCCCCCCCCCCTCCTGATTCCCCCTTGCGCAGCATGTGTTTCTAAACGTAGGAGCACAGAAAAGAAAACACACAGAAAGCAATTTGCCTCTGATAGAAAACAGGTCTGAGCTGCTGGTGATGGGAGGGAAGATTTTTTTTTTTGGGAAGGGGGGGGTCCTCCCACACTACCAAACTGCTCCTGCCTGGATGCTTTGTTAGTGAGTGTCTCAAGTGCGGTTTTTGAGTAGGGAAAAAATTGAAAATTATATCTGTTTAACCCCATAAAGACTGGATGCTAAAATGGGCAGTACAGATGGTATAATGGTTAGCATTACTGCCTCACAGCACTGAGGTCATGGGTGCGACTCCCACCATTGCTCTGTGTGGCGTTTGTATATTCTCCCTGTACTTGCGTGCATTTCCTCCAGGTACTCTGGTTTCCTCCCACAATCCAAAGATATACTGGTAGGTTAATTGGATCCCAACAAAATTAACACTAGAGTGAGTGAGTGCACATGTGATCGGAATATTGATTGTAAGCTCCACTGGGGCAGGGACTGATGTGAATGGCCAAAATATTCTCTGTAAAGCGCTGCGGAATGTGTGCGCGCTATATAAATAACTGGTAATAATAATAATTACATTAGCTCAATATCCTTATATTATACCTTAAGGACACTGAGCCTAGTCATAATGAGGACAGTACATGGCTTCTGGTGCAAATGCAGGGAATGATCTTCATGCTTCAAGGACCAGTCTGAAGGGTTGTAGAAAAGGTCACTGCCTCAAATGCCTGCAACTGAAATCTCTATAAACGGGGGCATACCATACAATAAAAAATGGTGTGTGTGGGGGCGAGGGGGCGGTTCCAAGGTGTTAAAACTAGAAATAATTCTTCTCTGCTACTGCCCAGGCCCTCTGCTCAATAGAACATATTTTGTTTCTGGTCTATTGGCAGCGAATCCATGCTCTGAGCAGTGATCTCGCGGAGCAACAAAAAAAAAAAAAATCTCAATACTAAAGAACCAGGCGGCACTCTGAGGACTGCTGAAAATACTATGAGTTTTTAGTTAAACATCAAATGTGAAAAAATGCCAACATTTCAGCGCCACATACAGCCCTGAGAATAGAGTCCTGCGCGGCGCTGAAACATTGGCAATGCTATGCCTTTTTTCATATTTGATTAGGCTGCTAGCTGGATTGGACGACTCGGGTTGATTAAGCCGTGGTTGGTGTGAAAGGGCGTGGTCAGGGGGAAGCGGCCCAGGGAAACGTTGTGTGGGTCGGCTGTGTTTTCTTTATAGTTTAAAGTATTCCATTTAGGGCCGTATTCAATTAGTGAAAATTTTTCGCCTAGGCGAAAAAACTGCACTTTTTGCTATTTTTTTTAGGACGAATGGGGATTCACCATATGCAATAACAGGGCTGTTTAATTGCCCAGGTGAAACATTTGGCAGGAGCGAAAAATGTGTGGATCAGGCCATTTTTGCTCATCGAAGCATTTAATGCCAATACCTTTTCGCAAAAACAAAAAAAAGTTAAAGGGCATTAATCGAAAGGCCTTAAAAACTGGCGAAAGCGGCCAGCAGTTGAATACCCCTATAACTTTCTTGGCATCAGAAGGAAAACACGCTCTGATTCTGGAGACAAAAACAAGATTTATGGTAAGAACTTACGGTTAAATCTCTTTCTGCGAGGTACGCTGGGCTCCACAGGGAATGACATTGGGGTGTAAAGTAGGATCTTGATCCGAGGCACCAACAGGCTCAAAGCTTTGACTGTTCCCAGAATGCCTAGCGCCTCCTGTATAACCCCACCTCCGTGCACAGGAGCCCAGTTTTTGTTAACCAGTCCAATGCAGTAGCAGGCAAAAGAGATGTCAAAAGAGACGGCTAATGCCATACCAACCCAAAGAAGCTAAGTGCGTCAGGGTGGGCGCCCTAGGGAGCCCAGTGTACCTCGCAGAAAGAGATTTAACAGTAAGTTCTTACCATAAATCTCGTTTTCTGCTGCGGGGTACACTGGGCTCCACAGGGAATGACATTGGGGATGTCCTAAAGCAATTCCTTATGGGAGGGGACGCACTGTAGCGGGCACAAGAACCCGGCGTCCAAAGGAAGCATCCTGGGAGGCGGAAGTATCAAAGGCATAGAACCTTATGAACGTGTTTACTGAGGACCACGTAGCCGCCTTGCACAATTGTTCAAGGGTCGCACCACGGCAGGCCGCCCAAGAAGGTCCAATCGACCGAGTAGAATGGGCCTTGATGGTAGCAGGAGCTGGAAGGCCAGCCTGTACATAAGCATGTGCAATCACCATTCTAATCCATATGGCCAGGGTCTGCTTGTGAGCAGGCTAGCCACAATTGTGAAAACCAAAACAGAACAAAGAGAATCCGACTTCCTGATGGAGGCAGTTCTCTTCACGTTGATACGGAGGGCCCGTGCCACATCTAAAGACCATTCTTTGGAAGACAAATCAGGAGAGGCAAATGCCGGTACTACAATCTACTGATTAAAGGTGGAAAGAAGACACCACCTTGCGTAAATACCCGGGACGTGTTCTAAGAACCACCCGATCACAGTGAAAAATCAGATATGGTGCCCTACAAGAAAAGGCACCCAAATCCGACACCCATCTAGCAAAGGCAATAGCCAGCAGAAACAATACCCTAAGAGAAAGACACTTAAGGTCAGCAGATTCAAGAGGCTTAAACGGAGACCCTTGAACCACAGACAAGTCCCAAGGAGCCACCGGCGGGACATAAGGAGGTTGAATCCGCAACACACCCTGAGTGAACGTATACACATCAGGTAAGGTCACAATTTTTCTCTGAAACCAAACCGACAAGGCAGAAATATGAACCTTGACGGAGGCCAGACGAAGGCCTAAGTCCAGGCCTTGTTGTAGAAAGGCCAAAAGTTTGGCCGTAGTAAACTTGTAAGCGTCATGATTGTTATATGCGCACCAAGCAAAGTAAGAATTCCAGACCCTATAACAGGGCTGGCCAAACCAGTCCTCGAGATCTACCAACAGTACACATTTTCCAGACCACCTAGCTGGTGCACAGGTGTAGTCATTACTAATTAAGATGTGCTGCATTCATTCCTAACTGACAATTCTACAGATCTCCAGGAGGCCTGGAAAACATGAACTGTTGGTAGATCTCGAGGACCGGTTTGGCCAGCCCTGCCCTATAATAAATCCGAGCAGAAGCCGGTTTCCGGGCCTTCAACATGGTTTGAATGACCGCCTCAGAAAATCCTTTGGACCTTAAGATGGAAGCTTCAAAAGCCACGCAGTCAAAGCCAATCGGGCTAAATCCTGATATACACAGGGGCACTGAACGAGGAGATCTGGGCGCTGCGGAAGTAGAAGGGGACGCTCTATCAACAAAACCCAGGAGGTCTGAGAACCAATGCCGTCTGGGCCATGCGGGAGCGATCAGAAGTAGGATTCCTCCTTCTTACTTGAACTTCCTTATTACTCTGGGCAGGAGTGACACCGGAGGGAACACGTATGGCAGCCGAAAGTTCCATGGAATTGCCAGTGCGTCCACGAACGCTGCTTGAGGATCCCTTATCCTTGCTCCAAAGACTGGAACCTTGTGATTGTGTCGAAACGCCATCAGGTCCACATCTGGAAGGCCCCACCTGTCCACGAGGAGTTGAAAACACTTCTGGATGGAGGCTCCACTCTCCGGCATGTACGTCCTGACGACTGAGAAAGTCCGCTTCCCAGTTTAGGACTCCCGGAATGAACACTGCCGATATTGCTGGCAGATGGCGTTCCGCCCATTGAAGAATCCGTGATACTTCCCTCATTGCCATGCGGCTTCGAGTGCCGCCTTGATGATTGATGTACGCCACCGTAGTGTCGCTGTCCGACTGTACTTGAACAGGTCTGTTCTGTATTAAATGCTGGGCCAAGTTCAATGAGTTGAACACCGCCGGCAATTCCAGAATGTTTATCGAGAGTAGAGACTCCTCCTTGGTCCACCGACCCTGAAGGGAGTGTTGCTCCAACACCGTGCCCCAACCCCTCAGACTGGCGTCAGTCGTCAGAAGGACACAGTTGAAGATCCAGAAGGGACGACCCCTGCTCAATCGTTGGTCCTGAAGCCACCAGCTCAGTGACAGACGGATCTCCGGAGACAATGAGATCATTTGATACCTGATCCGGTGAGGTAGGCCGTCCCACTTGGCAAGAATCAGCCTCTGAAGAGGGCGGGAATGGAATGGAGCGTACTCCACCATGTCAAAAGCAGACACCATGAGACCTAGCACTTGCATTGCCGAATGTATCGACACTTGCTGACGAGAAAGGAAGCATCGAATCCTGTCCTGAAGCTTCAGGATTTTCTCCTGAGACAAGAACAACCGCTGGTTGTGAGTGTCCAACATCGCTCCCAGGTGCAGCATGCTCTGAGCAGGGACCAGGGAGGATTTCTTCCAGTTGATGAGCCACCCGTGGGCTTGCAGAAACTGGATAGTCAGATTCAGATGGTGTAGGAGAATCTCTGGGGAATTTGCCAGAATCAACAAGTCGTCCAAGTATGGTAGGATCCTGACCCCTTGACGGCGGAGTACAGCCGTCATTACTGCCATGACCTTGGTGAAGACTTGCAGAGCCGTGGTCAAACCAAAAGGTAACGCCCGAAATTGGTAATGGAGGTCGTCAACCGCAAACCTCAGGTACTGCTGATGCAACACTGCAATGGGAATATGCAGGTAAGCACCCTATATGTCCAGTGAGACCATATAGTCCCCAGGCTCCAAGGCCAGAACAATGGAGCGAAGAGATCCATCCGAAACTTGGAGACCTTCACAAATTTGTTCAAGGACTTGAGGTTGAGAATGGGCCGGGAAGACCCATTTTGGTTCAAGGACTAGGAACAGCGGTGAATAGTACCCCTTGCCTCTCTGAGCCAGAGGCACCTGTACTACCACTCCTGTGTCCAGGAGGGACTGTACCACCGAATGAAGAGAGTCTTTGCCTTCACCTGATCAGAAGGGACGTCTGTCAGGCAAAATCGATGAGGGGGACGATTCTTGAAGGATACGGCGTAACCTCGAATGACGACTTCCCGTACCCAGGCATCGGAAGTGGTCTTCAACCATTCCTGGGTAAACCCTAGAAGTCGGCCCCCCACTCTGGGATCCCCCAGAGGGAGGCCCTCCCTGTCATGCAGCAGGCTGACGGGCAGCCCAGGCCCGTTTAGGTTTGGGCTTATTGGGTTTGGATGTGCGAACCTGTTTTGGGTATGCCTGACCTTTTGCTTTCCCTGAAGGACGTAAGGAGCGAAAGGAAGTACTCTTAGCCTTCAGCACCGAAGGAGCAGTACTAGGAAGACATGCTGTTTTAGCAGACGCTAAGTCAGCCACTATTTTATTGAGGTTCTACTCCGAAAAGAATGTCTCCTTTGAAGGGGAGTACCTCCAGGGTTTTCTTAGAGTCCATATCCACAGACCAAAACCGTAACCAGAGAAATCGGCGAGCCAAAATGGACGTAGTAGAAGCCTTAGCCGCCAGAATACCGGCATCAGAAGCAGCCTCTTTAATGTAATGAGACGCTGTAACAATATACGACAGGCATTGTCTGGCATGATCAGAAGCATTGGAAGGCCACTCTGCCTCCAGCTCCCATGTCGCTGCAATAGTGGGCCTATGCACCGCACCATTTATGGTGCAGATTGCCTTCAAACAACCCTCCACACGCTTGTCAGTCGGCTCTCTCAAGAATGTGACTGTAGTTACAGGCAGAGCGGAGGATACTACCAGCCGCGCCACTTGCAAATCCACTGGCGGGGGTGTTTCCCAATTTTTACAAAGCTCCGCAGCGAGGGGATAGCGAGCCAGCATCTTCTTGTGAGGCGTGAACTTATTTCCTGGATTTTCCCAGGACTCCTGACGTATGTCAACTAAATGTTCAGAGTGAGGTAAAACTTGTTTAACCACCTTCTGACGTTTAAACCTGTCCGGTTTCTTAGGGGCAGTGTCAGGCTCCGGTTCATCATCAACCTGAAGAATGAGCCTGATAGCCTCTAACAAGTCAGGAACATCCACCTGCGAAACAACTTCCCCCATCAGAAGCATCAGGATCAGAATCTGTGGGGTCCGTATAAACGCCATCCTCATCAGACGAGGTGTCTGGGACGTTGGTGGATTGTGAGGAAGTAATTGCCAGCTTAGAGGACCCCTTGGTCTTAGGCGGTCGAAGGTTAGACTTTTGAGCAGTCAGTGATTGGTTCAATTGCTGCAACTGATTGGATAGTTGATCTGCCCATGGCAGGTTAACCGCGGGGACCATAAGCAGTTGTACCGGCACAGGAGGTCCCATAGGGGGCGTTAGTCTAGTTACCAGCGTATTCAATAGCGTGGAGAAGGTAGCCCAAGGTGGGTCATTTTGCACCCTCGTTGCTACAGTCCCACTGGGGGGTAAGGAACCCCCAGATCCTGAACCCTCTGCTGCTATGTTATCCTCAAATGTGTCTGCAGCGTCAACACCACGTAATGTGGGATCAGCCCCAGCTCCGTTGCCCTTTGTAGCTGACAATCAAAAGCTCAATGCAAGGCAACACAGTACAGTATCAGCAGCACAATACCTGACAAGAACCCCCTATGTAGTGTATCAGCACAAACAGGGAATTCAAGAGGTATATGGTGACTAAAAATCACAGAGAAAAAGACACACCGAGTATATCCTGTGAACTGCCTATATTATGATAAACCTGACACACTTAGCCCACTCAGGTTATAGAATATCAGGATAGCAATCTTAGTGAGATACACGAAATGGAGGTCACACAGCAGCTATATGCACACACACACAGAGTCACAGTTTCTACAATGCTGAAATTATGACCTGCAATAAAACTGCACTGGACTAGCAACACAGAGTAGTACTATGTATAGCTATACACTTAATAGGTATAACAATGCACAGTAAAGACTGGATGTACATCACAGGGTACTTGTACTAAATAACCCTGACTAAATGCACTCTTTCTTAACTAACACTGTCAGCAGACATGTAGAATACTTAAGTGTCCTGTAAAATGCACAGCGCTGACAGGCAGGCGGCCTTACAGAGGAGGATTTGCCCAAACAGTCCCAGGATCAGCTCTGCTTGCTATAATGGCACCCAAACGCTGACAGGGAGTGAGGGAGAGAGAAATATGCAGCTCCAGGGCGGGAACATTAACTCTAAATGGTGCCCTGGGGATGGGGGAGGGGCTACTGGTCAAAGCCTTATCCACCTGCTGAACTTCACCAATGGGTACTGGGGGCTTAATAAAACGGTTTTATGAGAGAAAACCGACCTGTGCCCATGCCCTGGTGGTCTAGTGGGGTCCCTGTACTACCACAGTGTCCACGCCAGCGCGCGCTGCCTGCCTCCAACTGGCCGCGCGGGATCGCGATTTGCAGCGGGTCCCGCGAGGGGACCCCTTACCTCCTCCCTGAGTGTGGCCACGTGATCTGGGAGAGCAGCAGTCGTGTGTGTGACACACTTGGAAAAAAACCGGAGCCTCCGCTGTAGGTACCCGGCAACCAGGGCTCGGGAGTGTACAGCGCCGCTGGGGGAGGTGATGGTGCTGCAGCAGGAGATGTCTGACTGACATCGAACACAGTCAGTGTCTCTGCTGCAGCCCTTGAAGTCTTCAATATTCTTTAAAAGCTTCTCTCAGGGCTGCTGGAGCTGCCCCCCTGTTATGGGCCTGCTTACTGCATGGCACCAACTACAAAACTGGGCTCCTGTGCACGGAGGCGGGGTTATAGAGGAGGCGGCGCTAGGCATTCTGGGAACAGTCAAAGCTTTGAGCCTGTTGGTGCCTCAGATCAAGATACTACTCTACACCCCAATGTCATTCCCTGTGGAGCCCAGTGTACCCCACAGCAGAAAAAGGGGTATGCCCATTCAAGTCACAGTATGGGCAAAAACATTACTAGGCATGGCTAAATTATTAATGTTGGAATATATCAAGATACTCTAGTAACTTATGACAAATTTCAGCTTGCTCGATGCCATGTAAATGGTCTAAGTCAGAGAACTAAAAATTATTTTTTTTTGATGACTGTCTACACTTCATGAATAGCATTGGGAAGCAGGGCACTGTGGTCCAGGTACAGTCATCGTGGTACCACCAAGCAATGCCAGATGTTTCCTGGTGCATAACAGTTGTGAGAACAAGCAGATGGGATTACCAGTCCTAGGTCAGGGAAGCATAATCTCTATTAAATGCACTGCTTGCATTATGTATTCTCACAGCCGTATTGAGCAAAGCTGCATCACGCAAACAAAGACTGCACATATCTTGGATGAAAGCGATAACATTGAGTCTAGCACTGTTTAATAAGTTTTATGCAAGGAATGGCAATTTTATGAACAGCTGACCACAATCCTAGTGCTGAACACACAGCCAAGTGCATGAGACAAGTGAAGCAATATGTAGACGGCTTTCACAAGGTCTATTTTATGGGAAGAGTTCCATTCTCAATTTAATTGCTGGAATAATAATCCTCATCTTTCTGGCTACTCACATGGCGCCCTATTCGTACCGTTCGCTGACCAAAGTAATCTTCTAGTTTGAAATTTTGTCCTGCTTACCTGGCAACCAATCCCGGTGGGAATGGGATCAGGATCTAAGTTAGTTAGTTAGTTTTGCACTCACACATTAAATGTCTTGGTATTTGTATGGACGTCAGCAGAGATGCCCAACAACTCTCCATATGCCACCAACCCTGTAAGACGAATGATCCTGTTGGTGAACTTCATATAAAATCCTTTTTTTTTTTTTTTAAACTATACTCAAAATCAGGCAGCAACTTGAAAACTCAAATTGTTCATAATTTCTTCAAAGTCACGTTATGTAATGGAAACTTTTCCAATATATTTGTAAATATTACTACTTGCATATACACTTGCCGATGCAGGAGGCACAGAGCAGCGGCGGATGCCATGTTGCATTAAGCAGCATGTGATCGTTGGCATCGGCAAGTGTGCTAGGGGATCGCGGGGCCGACCAGAAAAAACATTGTTAACAACGGCGGTGGCATACACACTAGACAGTATGAAATGATATATTGGGCGATATTACACCCAGGAAGACTGGAGTAGATACAGAAGGAGCAGTAGTAAAACAACCAGGAGAGGGCTGCATTACCCAGCCCAAAGTTAAGGATTTGTAGAAGAAAAGTGTTGTCAAGTGTGTCAAAAATAGTGAAGCGGTCAAGAAGAATAAGCAGAGTAGTGGCTCTTTGCTTTGGCAGCAAGAAGGTAATTGCAGACTTTTGTGAGTGCAGTTACTGTAGAGTGGAGTGGAGTGAAGGGAATAAAAACCAGACTAAAGTGTCAAGCAGGGATCGGGAGGAAAGAAAGGTGATAGACAATCCACTTGAGGATCTTTGAGGAGAAAGATAGAAATCGGTAATTAGAGAGTGTTAGGCTAAAGGGTAGTTTTGTTTTTTTGGAATTTATTTTTTAAGAATAGAAGAGACAAGGGCAAGATGGTAACAGGCAACAGGGAGTGGAGGAGATGGGAGGGAATAGGATCAAGATGGGAGGTGGAAGGAAGGGAGGACAGGATAATGGTCATGACTTCATCTACAGAAACTAGGGAGAAGGAAATCAGAGTTGGCAAGCTGGAGGGATAAGATGGAGAGAGGCTGGAAGCAAAGGGAGAGAGTGGGGAAAAGAGGGCCTGGAGGGAGGTAATATCCTGATGGATGTAATTAATTTTTGATGTGAAGTCCATGGAAAGGTCAGTGGTGGAAAGTCCATTCACTGCAGATTAATTGAGCAGAACATATGCCCCAACATTCTGGATGTCGAAACAAACATCCTGACTGATGGGATAATT
Organism: Pseudophryne corroboree; assembly: GCF_028390025.1. Taxonomy (NCBI): domain Eukaryota; kingdom Metazoa; phylum Chordata; class Amphibia; order Anura; family Myobatrachidae; genus Pseudophryne; species Pseudophryne corroboree. The sequence goes on along the minus strand of NC_086446.1, from coordinate 522,261,372 downwards.
AGTGTCAATCAATACAATTGGGGGGCATGATCACAGAACCAAACTTATTGCAGGTTTTCTGTTTGTGCTGCATATACTATTGTGTAGAATTGATAATCCCTTAAATATTTTAGGGGAATTTTTTTTTTCCTGTTTGGGCATTTGGCAACATTCACATCACAATTCCAAATTCACAAAATGGAAAACACAAATTAAAATGTATTTAAAAAACACCAAAATCTTGTCATTATTTCAATGTAGATTTACATTAGAAATGCTGACAATAAGGATCTGAACTTGGAATACCGGAGAGTCTTGGTGATCACAAAAACCAAAACAAGAAAAGCACAAACACTCCTCTTTTGTCCTGTACATTTGCTAACTCTGCATATTGTGCTTGTGAATATATTCTCTATGAAGGACAATACAGTATTCAGCATATTTGAAATCTACAATCAAGACTCATGAACTATGGAATTTCTCTGAATCTCAGGACAAATTCCTCTCTGTCTCTCGCATGCTGGATGCACTGACTACATTTACACTATCCCGGTCTCCTCCTTCCCCTTGGGTTTCGGCATAGTCTACAACGGGTGTCACAGCCTCCACTGTTTTTGTATGATGCTTATCTGGCTGGGCACTGTGCCTGACCACATCGCGCACTCACACACTGAGCACTTCTCGTTTCATGTACACAAACAGTACTTGTAGTGATAGTGCTGCACGCACAGGATAATTCTGGTGTCATGCATAAGGTGACCAAGTGACACATTACATGTGACCATGTTCTACACAGATTGTAAACCACATTTTGCGCTAGTTTTGCTTTGGAACATGCCAGTATGGATGAGTTTATACCTATTTCTGCAACTAGTTAGAAGAAATAATTATACCAACAAAAGGTTTCCGGCACTGCCTACCATTGAGTAACACCAGACACCCCCTTCATGAACCACAAGTTATTATGCGTATGGTGGCAGGTATAAGAATATTAAAGAAGTGATCTCTAAAACACATCACAGACCAATCGGTTTCAGTAAGAAACCATTTATATAATTTGTGCCACTTTTTACCCTTACGGCTGTTGTATAAATTTTAATTTCTGAACTTGCAACCTTGTGTTTGACGGGAAGTAGTTATGATTACAACATGTTAAACGCCGACGTTCTGCACAGACCAGCAGTGGAGGGATAGTGTTAGGCAACAAGAGGGTAGGGTTAGCATTAGCAATACACAACGCCAGAAGTGCCACTGGATCTCTTAGAAGTCCTCATCAGCTGACCACCAGACTTGGAAAATATCACTGGAGCCATTATACAAGTTACATCACTCCCATACCACCAGGGAAGTTTGAAATTCTAATCATGATGAAAATAATGGTGTAGACAAAATAGACCACAACCCCTGCTGGACCAAAAAAAATAAAAATGTATTTCTAAATAAAATGGTTTAGAACACTTTTATGGACAACTCATCCAGTAAGTTGCAGCAGTGGGGGGAATTAAATTGTTTTGTGGCTACACACGTTCCACATGCGTGCCCATTACTACCAAATTTAGTCGCACAAAGCAGCTAAACCCATATAAAGTCCAGTTTAGGGTGCTCAAACTCCCATTTGAGCGCCCAAACCATAGAATTTTCGCACATTTCAGCTCGCACCTCAGGAGACTGCAAGCCGAAATGTGTCCCCTGCTGTATGCGTGCCCAAATGGAGCAACAATTGAAATGCTCAATTGGGCGCCATCTAGTGGTAGCCAGGGGGGGGGGGGGGGGGGGGGGGGACGGACAACAAACTGAATTCTCCCCAATGAACAAGTGTGACACATAGGAGGGAATTCAATTGCGTTACAGCTGCCGCGCTCTGATCATGCCCAGACAGACCAGCACGGGGCACTGCGAGCTGAAATGCTGCCGCCAGCATCTATTCACGTCTGAACAGAACAGATGCCATCCAGTGGGACTACAATGCTTTTGTGGGCGCACAAACGTAACAGGCACCCACCAGAGCTATTCAAGTATTCCCCTGATGGGCGCACACATGCAGCGTGTGCGTGCCAGGCTTAGCCGGGCAAGCGACTAATCCAGTCTAAAGTCCTGGTTACGTGTATTTGTTTAGTGTGGAGGCACCTAGCAAAGTAGTTATATAGGGAGTGCAGGACCAGCAGAATATGATTATATATATATATATATATATATATATATATATATATATATATATATATATATATATACATATACACACACACACACACACACACAGGTTGAGTATCCCTTATCCAAAATGCTTGGGACCAGAGGTATTTTGGATATGGGATTTTTCCGTATTTTGGAATAATTGCATACCATAATGAGATATCATGGTGATGGGACCTAAATCTAAGCACAGAATGCATGTATGTTACATATACACCTTATACACACAGCCTGAAGGAAATTTTAGCCAATATTTTTTTATAACTTTGTGCATTAAACAAAGTGTGTCTACATTCACACAATTCATTTATGTTTCATATACACCTTATACACACAGCCTGAAGGTCATTTAATACAATATTTTTAATAACTTTGTGTATTAAACAAAGTTTGTGTACATTGAGCCATCAGAAAACAAAGGTTTCACTATCTCATTCTCACTCAAAAAAGTCCGTATTTCGGAATATTCCGTATTTCGGAATATTTGGATATGGGATACTCAACCTGTATGTATGTATGTATGTATGTATGTATGTATGTATGTATGTATGTATGTATGTATGTATGTATGTATGTATGTATGTATGTATGTATGTATATATATATATATTTTTTTTTTTTTAAATAATAATAATAATAATAATAATAATAATAATAATGATAATATCTGAGAAATGCGTATGGTATGAGTTGAAGTGTGACAAGCTCCCCTGCAAGGTCACACCACAGCTGAGGCACAGGGGAGGACAGAACATTTGCTTTCAGTTACAGGGAGATCCCTCAGGATTCTGGGACTAATGTTTTCTTCTAGGAGAAGCTGTGAAAGAAAGTGAACTAGCTCTGGGGCTAGTCTGTGGGTTCCTGAGAATGAAGCTTAAAAACTCAAGATCCCACACCCACCACTCGTAAAAAAATAAACCCCCCACCCCGCCTGCATGGAAGGACCAGTCCCAGAGGCTCTCCTCCGGCCTGGACGGATGGTCAGTTTCCCAGGCTTCATCAGCACGGTTCACACACACGCACACATCTCTATGCCCCTTCACACGACCTGCTCCCCTGCACAACTGGCTTGGGCCAGACACAATCCGAGGTTCCTTCAGTTATTGCAGATTACAGTCTATATTAATATCACAAAAGCAAATCCAGGCAGGTTGACATTATCTCATAGGCTGCTCAAAGATTCTTATGGAAAAAGCAGAAATCATCAGTCACTCAGATATAACCTGGGCCACATAAGAGTAACCCAACCATGTTAGAGTGACCCACAACTAAAGTGTACAGGGTTTTTTCCTTTACGTGGAAACGGGTACAAAACATAAAGCCCCATAAAAGGCAGCAAGTACATATTGAAAGACTGAAGCTGTTAAGAGCCAAATAAATAAAAAACAAAGCAATTCCTTAACATAAAAGATTCAGAATCTGGATTTTATTTTCCCCATTCGGAGTTTTGGGATAGGAAACACTCAGTTACTATAGGGAGGGTTTTGTAAAGCGCAAGCACCTTTGGCACTAGCTGGACCTGCCTGCTGGTCTGTAAGCAATCAGGTACTTGGGAAGAAAAACACAAAGAAATTTATATCTAAATGACAACTTGTTTGAACAGAAATCTATTATTATTTCATCTGTTCCTAGTTCACACCAAAGAGGCAGCTGATTAATCAAGAGCTGGTATTAATTTGGCAATGTATCTGCTGCAGTACCTACCTTTTTAAAGGGTCTCAAACGAACATTGGAATGGCGGTCGCACATTTGTACCCATAATAGGAAGAAAAATCTAACAAAGCCTAAAAAGGGCTGCAAGCGGGTGTGTCAGATTCACTGGGGAAGGCCTATCCCAAATAGAAGGAATCTCATTATTATTATTATTATTATTATTATTATTATTATTATTAATAGTAGGAGCGCACAGTGGGTCCCATTAACTGCTTGCTCTCTGGTCATGGCTGATGAAGCACACATGAAGGCATGTCCTGCCAGAACAACGTGTGCGGAAAACAAAGCCAACTGGATTCTGTAACACAATGTGTATATAGGGATAGTGCTGCTAAAGTGGTTCCAGTGCTCTGGAATTCATTAAAAAAAGGAGGAAACAAAGCGGTAAGACACAAGAGACCTTCCATTAATGCCTGTATATGGCGCCCCCTGCAACTTTTACTAAATTCAGGAGGATTCTATTTGTACCCAGTTCAGTCAGCATAGCAGGAATTTATATAGACTCAATCTTTGCTATTAAACCAAACATGCAATTAGTTTGGTTAAATTGATGTGAAGCATTCAGTTATACATAAACTCTAGCAGTCCCGAACCGTACTTATTTCGGCAAACACAAATTGCAGAGGACATTTCTCCTATGCGCACAAGCATGGCTGTCTATAAAGGGAGCCTCTCAGTCACATATAGCGTGCACAGTGCCAACAAATTTACATACAAAGTTCCCAAATATAGAGTACAAAAATAGATAGCCTGTAGTACAGACTTTTGGCTATATAATTTGGTGCGCATCAAGATGCCAATGTTGGATTTCTATGGTTGCATGTAATGCGGCAGTCATATGAATGTGTTCTCTGCCAGATAATAATGAATGAGTGAGCTGTCATTACACAGACATTCTTGACTGTCCTGTCAGCCGGAGATTCCCTAAACTCTCCAGTGAGTCACCTACGCTGTTAACCCTGTCCCTGCTGATCAATGCAAATGTGAAGATCAGGATCCATCCAGAAAAATAACTGAAGTCGACAGACTGTACTCCCCAGCACCAACAGTGGAAGAACGACTGAGTAAAGCAGGGGAAGGCGAGGGTGGCAGAAAGGATAGGGGTGCATTTGATTGTAAAGTGTGTTGTGGAATACATGCAATCACAAAATAAAATGCAAAAGCCCCAATTGATTAACATTAATAATATAGAAGCTAGAGCCATTAATAGAGATAAAAATAAGATTTTACTTACCGGTAAATCTATTTCTCGTAGTCCGTAGAGGATGCTGGGGACTCCGTAAGGACCATGGGGAGAGACGGGCTCCGCAGGAGACATGGGCACTTTAAGAAAGAATTTAGTTCCTGGTGTGCACTGGCTCCTCCCTCTCTGCCCCTCCTCCAGACCTCAGTTCGAGAACTGTGCCCAGAGGAGATGGACAGTACGAGGAAAGGATTATTGTTAATCCAAGGGCAAGATTCATACCAGCCACACCGTATAACTTGTGATGACAATCCAGTAAACAGTATGACAATAACATAGCATCAGTTCACGCCCGATGCAACAATAACGTAACCCTTATTAAAGCAATAACTATATACAAGTATTGCAGAAGAAGTCCGCACTTGGGACGGGCGCCCAGCATCCTCTACGGACTACGAGAAATAGATTTACCGGTAAGTAAAATCTTATTTTCTCTAACGTCCTAGAGGATGCTGGGGACTCCGTAAAGACCATGGGGATTATACCAAAGCTCCCAAACGGGCGGGAGAGTGCAGATGACTCTGCAGCACCGATTGAGCAAACATGAGGTCCTCCTCAGCCAGGATATCATACTTATATAGAATCTTGCAAAGGTGTTTGTACCAGACCAAGTAGCAGCTCGACACAGCAGTAGTGCAGAGACCCCTCGGGCAGCCGCCCAATTAGAGCCCACTTTCCTAGTGGAATGGGCCTTGACCGATTTAGGTAACGGCAATCCTGCCGTAGAATGCGCCTGCTGAATCGTGTTACAGATCCAGCGAGCAAGAGTCTGCTTTGAAGCAGGACCGCCAAGCTTGTTGGCTGCATACAGAACAAACAGTGCTTCTGTTTTTCGGACTCTAGCCGTCCTGGCTACATAAATTTTCAAAGCCCTGACCACATCAAGGGACTCGGAATCCTCTAAGTCCCGTGTAGCCACAGGCACCACAATAGGTTGGTTCATATGAAAGGATGAAACCACTTTTGGCAGGAACTGAGGACGTGTCCGCAATTCCGCTCTATCCATATGGAAAACCAGATAGGGGCTTTTGTGTGATAAAGATGCCAATTCCGACACTCGCCTAGCCGAAGCCAGGGCTAATAACATGACCACCTTCCAAGTGAGATATTTCAACTCCACCGTTTTCAGTGGTTCAAACCAGTCTGACTTTAGGAAGCCCAAGACCACATTAAGGTCCCAAGGCGTCACCGGAGGCACAAACGGAGGCTAAATATGCAGTACTCCCTTAACAAAAATCTGAACTTCTGGGAGAGAAGCCAATTCTTTTTTAAAGAAAATGGATAGGGCAGAAATCTGGACCTTAATGGAGCCTAATTTAAGGCCCAAATCCACTTCAGTTTGTGGGAAGTGAAGGAAACGGCCCAGATGGAATTCTTCCATAGGAGCATTCCTGGCCTCACACCAAGAAACATCTTCGCCATATACGGTGATGTTTTGCTGTTACTTCCTTCCTAGCCTTTATCAGCGTAGGGATAACCTCCACCGGAATACCTTTTTCCGCTAGGATCCGGCGTTCAACCGCCATGCCGTCAAACGCAGCCGCGGTAAGTCTTGGAACAGACAGGGACCCTGTTGCAACAGGTCCTGCCTTAGAGGAAGAGGCCACGGATCTTCCGTGAGCATTTCCTGCAGATCTGGATACCAGGTCCGTCGTGGCCAATCTGGAACAACGAGTATTGTTCTCACTCCTTTTCTTCTTACTATTCTCAACACCTTTGGTATGAGAGGAAGAGGAGGAAATACAGAGACGGACCGGAACACCCACGGTGTCACGAGGGCGTCTACGGCTACTGCCTGAGGGTCTCTTGACCTGGCGCAATACCTCTGCAGCTTTTTGTTGAGGCGGGACGCCATCATGTCTATCTGTGGCAGTTCCCACCGACTCACAATCTGTGCGAAGACTTCTGGATGAAGTCCCCACTCTCCCGGGTGTAGGTCGTGTCTGCTGAGGAAGTCTGCTTCCCAGTTGTCCACTCCCGGAATGAACACTGCTGACAGTGCACTTACATGATTCTCCGCCCAGCGAAGAATCCTGGTGGCTTCCGCCATTGCCTCTCTGCTCCTTGTGCCGCCTTGGCGGTTTACATGAGCCACTGCGGTGATGTTGTCTGACTGGATCAGAACTGGCTGGTCGCGAAGTAAGGCCTCCGCTTGACATAGGGCGTTGTATATGGCCCTTAGTTCCAGGATGTTGATGTGCAGACAAGTCTCTTGACTTGACCAAAGACCCTGGAAATTTCTTCCCTGTGTGACTGCTCTCCAACCGCGGAGGCTTGCGTCCGTGGTCACCAGGATCCAATCCTGAATGCCGAATCTGCGGCCCTCGAGAAGGTGAGCACTCTGCAGCCACCACAGGAGTGACACCCTGCCCATGGGGGACAGGGTGATCAACCGATGCATCTGTAGATGTGATCCGGACCACTTGTCCAACAGATCCCATTGGAAAGTCCTCGCATGGAACCTGCCAAAGAGAATGGCCTCGTATGAGGCCACCATCTTTCCCAGGACTCGAGAGCAATGATGCACGGACACCTGTCTTGTTTTCAAAAGGTTCCTGACCAGAGTCATAAGTTCCTGGGCTTTTTCTATCGGAAGATAAACCCTTTTCTTGGTCGTGTCCAGAATCATGCCAAAGAAGGGCAGACGAGTCGTAGGAACCAACTGCGACTTTGGGATATTGAGAATCCAGCCGTGTTGTTGTAACACTTTCAGTGAAAGAGATACGCTGTTCAGCAACTGCTCTCTTGATCTCGCTTTTATGAGGAGATCGTCCAAGTACGGGATAATTGTGACACCCTGCTTGCGCAGGAGCACCATCATTTCCGCCATTACCTTGGTGAAAATCCTCGGAGCCGTTGAGAGACCAAACGGCAACGTCTGAAATTGGTAATGACAGTCCTGTACCGCAAATCTTAGGTACGCCTGATGAGGTGGATAAATGGGGACATGAAGGTACGCATTCTTTATGTCCAGTGACACCATAAAATCCCCCCCCTTCCAGGTTGGCGATGACCGCTCTTAGCGATTCCATCTTGAACCTCTTCAAGTATAGGTTCAGAGATTTTAAATTCAATATGGGTCTGACCGAACCGTCCGGTTTCGGAACCACAAACATGGTCGAATAATACCCCCTTCCCTGTTGAAGGAGGGGAACCTCGACCACCACCTGCTGAAGATACAATTTTTGTATTGCATTTAACACTATCTCCCTCTCTAGGGGGGAAGACGGTAGGGCCGATTTGAAAAACCGGCGAGGAGGCACCTCTTCGAATTCCAGCTTGTAACCCTGAGACACAATTTCTATTGCCCAGGGATCCACCTGGGAGTGAACCCACATGTGGCTGAAATTCTGAAGACGCGCCCCCACTGGCCCCGACTCCGCCAGTGGATCCCCAGCGTCATGCGGTGGATTTTGCAGAGGCCGGGGAGGACTTCTGTTCCTGGGAACTAGCTGTATTGTGCAGCTTCTTTCCTCTGCCCCTCCCTCTGGCAAGAAAGGACGCACCTCGGACTTTCTTGTTTCTTTGTTAACGAAAGGACTGCATTTGATAATGCGGTGCTCTCTTAGGCTGTGAGGGAACATAAGGCAAAAAATTTAACTTTCCAACCGTAGCTGTGGAGACCAGGTCCGATAGACCTTCACCGAACAATTCCTCACCCCTGTAAGGTAAAACCTCCATATGCCGTTTTGAGTCGGCATCACTTGTCCATTGCCGAGTCCACAGGACCCTTCTGGCAGAAATCGACATAGCGTTTATTCTAGAACCCAGCAGACTAATGTCTCTTTGAGCATCTCTCATATAAAGGACAGCGTCTTTAATATGCCCCAGGGTCAATAAAACAGTATCCCTATCTAGGGTATCAAACTCCTCTGATAAGGTATCAGTCCATGCCGCTACTGCACTACAGACCCAGGCCGACGCGATTGCCGGTCTGAGCAAGGTACCTGAATGTGTATAAATGGACTTCAGGGTACCCTCCTGTTTGCGATCAGCAGCATCCTTGAGGGTAGCCGTATCCTGGGACGGCAGGGCTACCTTTTTGGATAAGCGAGTTAAAGCTTTGTCCACCCTAGGGGAGGATTCCCATTGTAACCTGTCCGTTGGCGGGAAAGGATACGCCATAAGAATCCGTTTGGAAATCTGCAGTTTTTTTATCTGGAGATTCCCAAGCTTTTTCACATAACTCATTCGGTTCGTGTGAGGGGGGAAAAGTTACCTCAGGTTTCTTTCCCTTATACATATAAACCCTTGTGTCAGGGACAGGAGTTTCCTCTGTGATGTGCAAAACCTCCTTAATTGCTATAATCATATATCGGAGTGATTTAGCCAACTTCAGCTGTAACTTTGCATCATCGTAATCGACACTGGAGTCCGAATCCATGTCGGTATCTGTGTCAACAATTTGGGATAGTGGGCGCTTATGAGACCCCGACGGTCCCTGCGACATAGGATCAGGCACGGGTTGAGACCCTGACTGTCCCAATGCATCAGCCTTGTCTAATCTTTTATGCAAAGAATTAACATCATCATTTAAAACCTTCCACATATCCATCCAATCAGGTGTCTGCGCCGTCGGCGGAGACACCACATTCATTTGCTCCCGCTCCTCTCCCACATAGCCTTCCACATCAGACATGTCGACAAAAGCATACCGACACATCACACACACAGGGAATGTCCTTTCTAAAGACAGTTCCCCCACGATGCCCTTTGGAGAGACAGAGAGAGAGTATGCCAGCACACACCCCAGCGCTATATAACCCAGGAATAACACAGTAACTTAATGTTAACCCAGTAGCTGCTGTTAATAATAAGAATTTACTTACCGATAATTCTATTTCTCATAGTCCGTAGTGGATGCTGGGACTCCGTCAGGACCATGGGGAATAGCGGGCTCCGCAGGAGACAGGGCACATCTAAAAAAGCTTTTAGGTCACATGGTGCGTACTGGCTCCTCCCCCTATGACCCTCCTCCAAGCATCAGTTAGGTACTGTGCCCGGACGAGCGTACACAATAAGGAAGGATCTTGAATCCCGGGTAAGACTCATACCAGCCACACCAATCACACCGTACAACTTGTGATCTGAACCCAGTTAACAGTATGATAACACAAACGAAGTAGCCTCTGAACAGATGGCTCACAACAACAGTAATAACCCGATTTTTGTAACAATAACTATGTACAAGCATTGCAGACAATCCGCACTTGGGATGGGCGCCCAGCATCCACTACGGACTATGAGAAATAGAATTATCGGTAAGTAAATTCTTATTTTCTCTATCGTCCCAGTGGATGCTGGGACTCCGTCAGGACCATGGGGATTATACCAAAGCTCCCAAACGGGCGGGAGAGTGCGGATGACTCTGCAGCACCGAATGAGAGAACTCCAGGTCCTCTTTAGCCAGAGTATCAAATTTGTAAAATTTTACAAACGTGTTCTCCCCTGACCACGTAGCTGCTCGGCAAAGTTGTAATGCCGAGACTCCTCGGGCAGCCGCCCAGGATGAGCCCACTTTCCTTGTGGAATGGGCCTTTACAGATTTAGGCTGTGGCAGGCCTGCCACAGAATGTGCAAGTTGGATTGTACTACATATCCAACGTGCAATCGTCTGTTTAGACGCAGGAGCACCCAACTTGTTGGGTGCATACAATGTAAACAACGAGTCAGATTTTCTGACTCCAGCTGTCCTTGAAATATATATTTTTAATGCTCTGACAACGTCCAGTAACTTGGAGTCCTCCAAGTCGCTAGTAGCCGCAGGCACCACAATAGGCTGGTTCAAGTGAAATGCCGAAACCACCTTAGGGAGAAATTGAGGACGTGTCCTCAATTCTGCCCTGTCCGAATGGAATATCAGATATGGGCTTTTGTATGACAAAGCTGCCAACTCCGAAACTCTCCTGGCTGAAGCCAGGGCCAACAGCATGGTTACCTTCCATGTAAGGTATTTTAAATCTACCGATTTTAAAGGCTCAAACCAATGAGATTTGAGAAAATTTAGAACCACGTTCAAATCCCACGGTGCCACCTTTGACAAAAGTTTGTACTTCAGGCACTGACGCCAATTCCTTCTGGAAGAAAATTGATAAGGCCGAAATTTGAACTTTAATGGACCCCAATTTGAGGCCCATAGACAATCCTACTTGCAGGAAATGTAAGAATCGACCCAATTGAAATTCTTCCGTTGGAGCCTTCTTGGCCTCACACCACGCAACATATTTTCTCCAAATGCGGTGATAATGTTGTGCGGTCACTTCTTTCCTGGCTTTAATTAAAGTAGGAATAACTTCCTCAGGAATGCCCTTCTCTTTTAGAATCCGGCGTTCAACCGCCATGCCGTCAAACGCAGCCGCGGTAAGTCTTGGAACATACAAGGTCCCTGCTGAAGCAGATCCCTTCTTAGAGGTAGAGGCCACGGATCCTCCGTGAGCATCTCTTGAAGTTCCGGATACCAAGTTCTTCTTGGCCAGTCCGGAGCTACCAGTATTGTTCTTACTCCTCTTTTCCGTATAATTCTCAGTACCTTTGGTATGAGAGGCAGAGGAGGGAACACATACACTGACTGGTACACCCACGGTGTTACCAGAGCGTCCACAGCTATTGCCTGAGGGTCTCTTGACCTGGCGCAATACCTGTCCAATTTTTTGTTGAGGCGAGACGCCATCATGTCCACCTTTGGTTTTTCCCAACGGTTCACAATCATGTGGAAAACTTCTGGATGAAGTCCCCACTCTCCCGGGTGAAGGTCGTGTCTGCTGAGGAAATCTGCTTCCCAGTTGTCCACTCCCGGGATGAACACTGCTGACAGTGCTACGACATGATTCTCCGCCCAGCGCAGAATCCTTGCAGCTTCTGCCATTGCACTCCTGCTTCTCGTGCCGCCTTGTCGATTTACGTGGGCGACTGCCGTGATGTTGTCGGACTGGATCAACACCGGCTGACCCTGAAGCAGCGATTTTGCCAGGCTTAGAGCATTGTAGATCGCTCTTAGCTCCAGTATATTTATGTGAAGAGACGTCTCCAGGTTTGACCACACGCCCTGGAAGTTTCTTCCCTTTGTGACTGCTCCCCAACCTCGTAGGCTGGCATCCGTAGTCACCAGGACCCAGTCCTGTATGCCGAATCTGCGGCCCACTAACAGATGGGCAGTCTGCAACCACCACAGGAGAGACAACCTTGTTCTCGGTGACAGTGTTATCCGCTGATGCATGTGCAGATGCGATCCGGACCATTTGTCCAGCAGATCCCACTGAAATGTTCGTGCATGGAATCTGCCGAATGGAATCGCTTCGTACGAAGCCACCATCTTTCCCAGGACTCTTGTGCATTGATGTACTGACACAGTTCCTGGTTTTAGGAGGTTCTTGACAAGTTCGGATAACTCCCTTGCTTTCTCTTCCGGGAGAAATACCTTTTTCTGAACCGTGTCCAGAATCATGCCCAGGAACAGCAGATGTGTTGTCGGGGTCAATTGAGATTTTGGAAGATTTAGAATCCACCCGTGTTGCTGAAGCACTACTTGTGTTAGCGCTACACCGACTTCCAGCTGTTCTCTGGACTTTGCCCTTATCAGGAGATCGTCCAAGTAAGGGATAATTAATACGCCTTTTCTTCGTAGAAGAACCATCATTTCGGTCATTACCTTGGTAAAGACCCGAGGGGCCGTGGACAACCCAAACGGCAGCGTTTGAAACTGATAATGACAGTCTTGTATCACGAACCTGAGATACCCTTGGTGTGAGGGGTAAATCGGGACATGTAGATAAGCATCTTTTATGTCCAAGGACACCATGAAGTCTCCTTCTTCCAGATTCGCTATCACTGCTCTGAGTGACTCCATCTTGAACTTGAATTTCTTTATGTACAGGTTCAAGGATTTCAGATTTAGAATAGGCCTTACCGAACCGTCCGGTTTCGGTACCACAAATAGTGTGGAATAATACCCCTTTCCCTGTTGTAGGAGGGGTACCTTGACTATCACCTGCTGAGAATACAGCTTGTGAATGGCTTCCAAAACCGACGTCCTTTCTGAGGGAGACGTTGGTAAAGCAGACTTTAGGAACCGGCGAGGGGGAGACCTTTCGAACTCCAGCATGTAACCCTGAGATACTATCTGCAGGACCCACGGGTCCACTTGTGAGTGAACCCATTGATTGCTGAAAATCTTGAGTCGACCCCCCACCGTTCCTGAGTCCGCTTTTAAAGCCCCAGCGTCATGCTGATGGCTTTGTAGAAGCCGGGGCGGGCTTCTGTTCCTGGGCAGGGGCTGCTTGCTGCCCTTTCTTACCCTTTCCTCTGCCTCGCGGCAGATAAGACTGTCCTTTTGGTCGCTTTTTATAGGAGCGAAAGGACTGCGGCTGAAAAGACGGTGTCTTTTTCTGTTGGGAGGGGGTCTGAGGTAAAAAAGTGGATTTGCCGGCAGTTGCCGTGGCCACCAGGTCCGAAAGACCGACCCCAAACAATTCCTCTCCTTTATATGGCAATACTTCCATATGCCTCTTGGAATCCGCATCACCTGACCACTGTCGCGTCCATAAACTTCTTCTGGCAGATATGGACATCGCGCTTACTCTTGATGCTAGAGTACAAACATCCCTCTGAGCATCTCGCATATAAAGGAAAGCATCCTTTAATTGCTCTAGAGTCAATAAAATACTGTCCCTATCCAGGGTATCAATATTTTCAGTCAGAGAATCCAACCACACTACCCCAGCACTGCACATCCAGGCTGAGGCTATTGCCGGTCGCAGTATAACACCAGTATGTGTGTATATACTCTTCAGTGTAGTTTCCAGCCTCCTATCTGCTGGATCCTTGAGGGCGGCCGTATCAGGAGACGGCAACGCCACTTGCTTTGATAAACGTGTGAGCGCCTTATCCACCCTAGGGGGTGTTTCCCAGCGCGCCCTAACCTCTGGTGGGAAAGGGTATAATGCCAATAACTTCTTGGAAATTAGCAGTTTTCTATCGGGGTTAACCCACGCTTCATCACACACGTCATTCAATTCCTCTGATTCTGGAAAAAATACAGGTAGTTTTTTCACCCCCCACATAATACCCCTTTTTGAGGTACCAGCAGTATCAGAGATCTGCAAAGCCTCCTTCATTGCCGTGATCATATAACGTGTGGCCCTATTGGAAAATAAGAATTTACTTACCGATAATTCTATTTCTCGGAGTCCGTAGTGGATGCTGGGGTTCCTGAAAGGACCATGGGGAATAGCGGCTCCGCAGGAGACAGGGCACAAAAGTAAAGCTTTCCGATCAGGTGGTGTGCACTGGCTCCTCCCCCTATGACCCTCCTCCAAGCCAGTTAGGTACTGTGCCCGGACGAGCGTACACAATAAGGGAGGAATTTTGAATCCCGGGTAAGACTCATACCAGCCACACCAATCACACCGTACAACTTGTGATCTAAACCCAGTTAACAGTATGATAACAGCGGAGCCTCTGAAAAGATGGCTCACAACAATAATAACCCGATTTTTGTAACTATGTACAAGTATTGCAGATAATCCGCACTTGGGATGGGCGCCCAGCATCCACTACGGACTCCGAGAAATAGAATTATCGGTAAGTAAATTCTTATTTTCTCTATCGTCCTAGTGGATGCTGGGGTTCCTGAAAGGACCATGGGGATTATACCAAAGCTCCCAAACGGGCGGGAGAGTGCGGATGACTCTGCAGCACCGAATGAGAGAACTCCAGGTCCTCCTTAGCCAGGGTATCAAATTTGTAGAATTTAGCAAACGTGTTTGCCCCTGACCAAGTAGCTGCTCGGCAAAGTTGTAAAGCCGAGACCCCTCGGGCAGCCGCCCAAGATGAGCCCACCTTCCTTGTGGAATGGGCATTTACATATTTTGGCTGTGGCAGGCCTGCCACAGAATGTGCAAGCTGAATTGTATTACACATCCAACTAGCAATAGTCTGCTTAGAAGCAAGAGCACCCAGTTTGTTGGGTGCATACAGGATAACAGCAAGTCAGTTTTCCTGACTCCAGCCGTCCTGGAACATATTTTCAGGGCCCTGACAACATCTAGCAACTTGGAGTCCTCCAAGTCCCTAGTAGGTGCAAGGCACCACAATAAGCTGGTTCAGGTGAAACACTGACACCACCTTTTGGGAGAGAACTGGGGACGAGTCCGCAGCTCTGCCCTGTCCGAATGGACAAACAGATATGGGCTTTTTTGAGAAAAAACCACCAATTTGACACTCGCCTGGTCCAGGCCAGGGCCAAGAGCATGGTCACTTTTCATGTGAGATGCTTCAAATCCACAGATTTGACTGGTTTTAAACCAATGTGATTTGAGGAATCCCAGAACTACGTTGAGATCCCACAGTGCCACTGGAGGCACAAAAGGGGGTTGTATATGCAATACTCCCTTGACAAACTTCTGGACTTCAGGAACTGAAGCCAATTCTTTCTGGAAGAAAATCGACAGGGCCGAAATTTGAACCTTAATGGACCCCAATTTGAGGCCCATAGACACTCCTGTTTGCAGGAAATGCAGGAAACGACCGAGTTGAAATTTCTTTGTGGGGCCTTCCTGGCCTCACACCACGCAACATATTTTCGCCACATGTGGTGATAATGTTGTGCGGTCACCTCCTTTCTGGCTTTGACCAGGGTAGGAATGACCTCTTCCGGAATGCCTTTTTCCCTTAGGATCCGGCTTTCCACCGCCATGCCGACAAACGCAGCTGCGGTAAGTCTTGGAACAGACATGGTACTTGCTGAAGCAAGTCCCTTCTTAGCGGCAGAGGCCATAAGACCTCTGTAAGCATCTCTTAAAGTTCCGGGTACCAAGTCCTTCTTGGCCAATCCGGAGCCATGAGTATAGTTCTTACTCCTCTACGTCTTATAATTCTCAGCACCTTAGGTATGAGAAGCAGAGGAGGGAATACATACACCGACTGGTACACCCACGGTGTTACCAGAACGTCCACAGCTATTGCCTGAGGGTCTCTTGACCTGGCGCAATACCTGTCCCGTTTTTTGTTCAGACGGGACGCCATCATGTCCACCTTTGGTATTTCCCAACGGTTTACAATCATGTGGAAAAAACTTCCCGATGAAGTTTCCACTCTCCCGGGTGGAGGTCGTGCCTGCTGAGGAAGTCTGCTTCCCAGTTTCCATTCCCGGGATGAAACACTGCTGACAGTGCTATCACATGATTTTCCGCCCAGCGAAAAGTCTTTGCAGTTTTTGCCATTGCCCTCCTGCTTCTTGTGTCGCCCTGTCTGTTTACGTGGGCGACTGCCGTGATGTTTTTCCCACTGGATCAATACCGGCTGACCTTGAAGCAGAGGTCTTGCTAAGCTTAGAGCATTATAAATTTACCCTTAGCTCCAGTATATTTATGTGGAGAAAAGTCTCCAGACTTGATCACACTCCCTGGAAATTTTTTCCTTGTGTGACTGCTCCCCAGCCTCTCGGGCTGGGCTCCGTGGTCACCAGCATCCAATCCTGAATGCCGAATCTGCGGCCCTCTAGAAGATGAGCACTCTATAACCACCACAGGAGAGACACCCTTGTCCTTGGATATAGGGTTATCCGCCGATGCATCTGAAGATGCGATCCGGACCATTTGTCCAGCAGATCCCACTGAAAAGTTCTTGCGTGAAATCTGCCGAATGGAATTGCTTCGTAGGAAGCCACCATTTTTACCAGGACCCTTGTGCAATGATGCACTGTTTTTACGAGGTTCCTGACTAGCTCGGATAACTCCCTGGCTTTCTCTTCCGGGAGAAACACCTTTTTCTGGACTGTGTCCAGAATCATCCCTAGGCACAGCAGACGTGTCGTCGGGATCAGCTGCGATTTTGGAATATTTAGAATCCACCCGTGCTGTTGTAGCAGTATCCGAGATAGTGCTACTCCGACCTCCAACTGTTCCCTGGACTATGCCCTTATCAGGAGATCGTCCAAGTAAGGGATAATTAAGACGCCTTTTCTTCGAAGAAGAATCATCATTTCGGCCATTACCTTGGTAAAGACCCGGGGTGCCGTGGACAATCCAAACGGCAGCGTCTGAAACTGATAGTGACAGTTCTGCACCACGAACCTGAGGTACCCTTAGTGAGAAGGGCAAATTTGGGACATAGAGGTAAGCATCCCTGATGTCCCGGGACACTATATAGTCCCCTTCTTCCTGGTTCGTTATCACTGCTCTGAGTGACTCCATCTTGATTTGAACCTTTGTAAGTGTTCAAAAAAATTTTTAGAATAAGTCTCACCTAGCCTTCTGGCTTCAGTACCACAATATAGTGTGGAATAATACCCCTTTTCTTGTAGTAGGAGGGGTAATTTAATTATCACCTGCTGGGAATACAGCTTGTGAATTTTTTCCCATACTGCCTCCTTGTCGGAGGGAGACCTTGGTAAAGCAGACTTCAGGAGCCTGCGAAGGGGAAACGTCTCGACATTCCAATCTGTACCCCTGGGATACTACTTGTAGGATCCAGGGGTCCTGTACGGTCTCAGCGCCATGCTGAGAACTTGTCAGAAGCGGTGGAACGCTTCTGTTCCTGGGAATGGGCTGCCTGCTGCAGTCTTCTTCCCTTTCCTCTATCCCTGGGCAGATATGATCTTATAGGGACGAAAGGACTGAGGCTAAAAAGACGGTGTCTTTTTCTGCAGAGATGTGACTTAGGGTAAAAACGGCGGATTTTCCAGTAGTTGCCGTGGCCACCAGGTCCGATGGACCGACCCCAAATAACTCCTCTTCCTTTATACGGCAATACACCTTTGTGCCGTTTGGAATCTGCATCACCTGACCACTGTCGTGTCCATAACATCTTCTGGCAGATATGGACATCGCATTTACTCTTGATGCCAGAGTGCAAATATCCCTCTGTGCATCTCGCATATATAGAAATGCATCCTTTAAATGCTCTATAGTCAATAAAATACTGTCCCTGTCAAGGGTATCAATATTTTTAGTCAGGGAATCCGACCAAGCCACCCCAGCTCTGCACATCCAGGCTGAGGCGATCGCTGGTCGCAGTATAACACCAGTATGTGTGTATATACTTTTTATGATATTTTCCAGCCTCCTGTCAGCTGGTCCTTGAGGACGGCCCTATCTATAGACGGTACCGCCACTTGTTTTGATAAGCGTGTGAGCGCCTTATCCACCCTAAGGGGTGTTTCCCAACGCGCCCTAACTTCTGGCGGGAAAGGGTATACCGCCCATAATTTTCTATCGGGGGGAACCCACGCATCATCACACACTTTATTTAATTTATCTGATTCAGGAAAAACTACGGTAGTTTTTTCACATCCCACATAATACCCTCTTTTGTGGTACTTGTAGTATCAGAAATATGAAACACCTCCTTCATTGCCTTTAACGTGTGGCCCTAATAAGGAATACGTTTGTTTATTCACCGTCGACACTGGATTCAGTGTCCCTGTCTGTGTCTGTGTCGACCGACTAAAGTAAACGGGCGTTTTAAAACCCCTGACGGTGTTTTTGAGACGTCTGGACCGGTACTAATTGTTTGTCGGCCGTCTCATGTCGTCAACCGACCTTGCAGCGTGTTGACATTATCACGTAATTCCCTAAATAAGCCATCCATTCCGGTGTCGACTCCCTAGAGAGTGACATCACCATTACAGGCAATTGCTCCGCCTCCTCACCAACATCGTCCTCATACATGTCGACACACACGTACCGACACACAGCACACACACAGGGAATGCTCTGATAGAGGACAGGACCCACTAGCCCTTTGGAGAGACAGAGGGAGAGTTTACCAGCACACACCAAAAACGCTATAATTATATAGGGACAACCTTATATAAGTGTTTTCCCTTATAGCATCTTTTTTATATATTTCTAACGCCAAATTAGTGCCCCCCCTCTCTGTTTTAACCCTGTTTCTGTAGTGCAGTGCAGGGGAGAGCCTGGGAGCCTTCCCTCCAGCCTTTCTGTGAGGGAAAATGGCGCTGTGTGCTGAGGAGATAGGCCCCGCCCCTTTTTCGGCGGCCTCGTCTCCCGCTCTTAACGGATTCTGGCAGGGATTAAATATCTCCATATAGCCTCCGGAGGCTATATGTGAGGTATTTTTAGCCAAAATAGGTATTCATTTGCCTCCCAGGGCGCCCCCCTCCCAGCGCCCTGCACCCTCAGTGACTGCCGTGTGAAGTGTGCTGAGAGGAAAATGGCGCACAGCTGCAGTGCTGTGCGCTACCTTTAGAAGACTGAGGAGTCTTCTGCCGCCGATTCTGGACCTCTTCTTACTTCAGCATCTGCAAGGGGGCCGGCGGCAAGGCTCCGGTGACCATCCAGGCTGTACCTGTGATCGTCCCTCTGGAGCTGATGTCCAGTAGCCAAGAAGCCAATCCATCCTGCACGCAGGTGAGTTCACTTCTTCTCCCCTAAGTCCCTCGTTGCAGTGATCCTGTTGCCAGCAGGACTCACTGTAAAATAAAAAACCTAAGCTAAACTTTTCTAAGCAGCTCTTTAGGAGAGCCACCTAGATTGCACCCTTCTCGGCCGGGCACAAAAATCTAACTGGCTTGGAGGAGGGTCATATGGGGAGGAGCCAGTGCACACCACCTGATCGGAAAGCTTTACTTTTGTGCCCTGTCTCCTGCGGAGCCGCTATTCCCCATGGTCCTTTCAGGAACCCCAGCATCCACTAGGACGATAGAGAAAATACGTTTGTTTCTTCACCGTCGACACTAGATTCATCTGTGTCGGTACCCGTGTCGACTGACTGAGGTAAAGGACGTTTTACAGCCCCTGACGGTGTCTGAGACGCCTGAACCGGTACTAACTGGTTTGCCGGGCGTCTTATTTCGTCAACTGACTTTTGTAATGTGCTGACATTATCACGTAATTCCATAACTAAAGCCATCCATTCCAGTGTCGACTCCCTAGGGGGTGACATTACCATCATCGGCAATTGCTCTGCCTCCACACCAACATCGTCCTCATACATGTCGACACACACGTACCGACACACAGCAGCCACACAGGGAATGCTCTAATCGAAGACAGGACCCCCTAGCCCTTTGGGGAGACAGAGGGAGAGTTTGCCAGCACACACCAAAAGCGCTATAAATGTATATAAACAACCCTAGAAGGTGTTGTTTACTATATATGCGCTCTTAATATATAAATATCGCCAATTTATGCCCCCCTTCTCTTTGTTACCCTGTTTCTGTAGTGCAGTGCAGGGGAGAGACCTGGGAGCCTTCCTCACCAGCGGAGCTGAGCAGGAAAATGGCGCTGAGTGCTGAGGAGAATAAGCTCCGCCCCTTTTTCGGCGGGCTTTTCCCCGGTTTTTAAGAAACTGGCCTGGGTTAAAATACATACATATAGCCTTAATGGCTATATGTGATGTATTTATTTTGCCACTAAAGGTAATTATATTGCTGCCCAGGGCGCCCCCAGCAGCGCCCTGCACCCTCCGTGACTGAGTCAGTGAGCCGTGTGACAACAATGGCGCACAGCTGCCGTGCTGTGCGCTACCTTCAAGAAGACTGAGGAGTCTTCTGCCGCCTGCTTTCCGGACCTCCGTTCTGCCGTCTCTTCAGCGTCTGTAAGGGGGATCGGCGGCGCTGCTCCGGGACGAACCCCAGGCTGACCTGTGTTCCGACTCCCTCTGGAGCTAAGTGTCCAGTAGCCTAAGACTCCAATCCATCCTGCACGCAGGTGAGTTGGAAATCTCTCCCCTAAGTCCCTCGATGCAGTGATCCTGTTGCCAGCAGGAATCACTGAGATTGAAACCTAAAAAAAAACTTTTCTAAACAGCTCTTTAGGAGAGCCACCTAGATTGCACCCTCTCGGACGGGCACAAAAACCTAACTGAGGCTTGGAGGAGGGTCATAGGGGGAGGAGCCAGTACGCACCATGTGACCTAAAAGCTTTTTTAGATGTGCCCTGTCTCCTGCGGAGCCCGCTATTCCCCATGGTCCTGACGGAGTCCCAGCATCCACTAGGACGTTAGAGATATATATATATATATATATATATATATATATATATATATATATATATATATATATATATATATATATATATATATATATATATATATATATATATATATATATATATAACAAAAAGGTCCTGTACTCGCATCAGTTATTCAAGGGTGGGTGCTATCCCAACAGAACGAAGTCCGCTGAATATATCGATGTCCACAAGGGTGGCGGGCGCACTCTCACTGATACAACAATTCTTCAATGAATATTAATGTTCTTTATTGTAGCCTCATACAATCGACGTTTCGATCCTTCCACAGGATCTTTTTCAAGAAAGGCAATACGAAATCATTTATTCTCGGTATGTACAATCATTAGATAAGGCCTATAAAAATACAAAATAAGAAGAGACTCAGCCTCCCAGGCCCCATATACGATGGCAGAAAATCTATATAGACAGGGTATCAATGCCCCATTCATATAGTGACCGTTATAAAATTGGTGCTTAGTACCAGATAATATTTTAAAGTATTACACACCACCAACACAAGTGCCACTCATCACCCAGATTTTCAAAGAAACCACCTTAGTCCTTTGGATGCAGTATGTGCCTAATTCTACCAATGAGCCCACAGGTGTTAGGGGTATGAAAGATATGAAAAAATGGAAAAAACGTCTAAGCCGCATCACTTACTCATGAGCTCAGGGGCAGCCGTGTCAACATCCTGCGGACTACCAACAATATAAGTGGTCCCATAGCAACTGGATACAATAAAAAACTGTTAGACATCCCATAGACTCTCTGTTGTCACAAACGAAAACATGCTGTTTAAACAGACTTTTACCTATAAGGATCACAATCCCAGTATGCTGTGTCCTGGGTTCTCTGATATTCTTATGTGCTAATCAATCCAACCTGTTTAAAACGATGTATAGCAGTTCAGGGGGTGTTCAGATCTCACTACATAACACGAGTGGTAAAGCACAAATTACACAAAAGGGGTGCTTACCAGGAGTCAGAATCAGCCATGTGTTCCCAGGAGACATGCTGTGGACACCCTTACCCCGGAAGTTTATATACACCCTCAAGCCGGAAGTAGATCCGCAAAGGCCTGAGATGCGCCTCACTCAGAAGAAAGATTCGTGTTTATAATTAATGTTATTAAGTATACAGTGGCTCCTATGCCCGGCCGTTCATCCACAGAACATGCTAGCGCAAGCAGAGCTCAGGGCGCTGAGGCCTCAGTGAATAAGTTACACGCCGCGTCTTGCGTTCCACCTCCCGGAAGTGGTGCGTTCCACACACCGGAAGTGGACGCGCGTCATGTCTCAGACTAGCGCTGCGGCCACAGGTACACATGAATTCACTAGTCTGAGGGAGATGTTCAATTCAGGCTAATCTGCATCACCTGGACTCCATATACTGGCCCCACCTGCTCATTTTTACGGAACACCAAAACAAACCAGATTGGCACTGCTTCCACTATCCATCACAGCAACCAGGAGTTTAAACAGGATTAATCCAAATATTCAAAAAAGGGAGCTAAAGTATCTCTCGTGTATATTCTGAATTTCTGAAGTGTAGCTGGGTGTGTGTGTGATAAATTGATCTTAAATGATTATTTATTTATTTAATTGTTTAATTTCTAGCCATCAGGGACCTGAGTGGATGGGCTAAGACACATACAAACACACACATTAAACATAAAAACAAATGCATAAACAAAGACCTACATCCAAAAAAATCACAACATGAGTGATCACAGAAAGGGTGTCCACAGCATGTCTCCTGGGAACACATGGCTGATTCTGACTCCTGGTAAGCACCCCTTTTGTGTAATTTGTGCTTTACCACTCGTGTTATGTAGTGAGATCTGAACACCCCCTGAACTGCTATACATCGTTTTAAACAGGTTGGATTGATTAGCACATAAGAATATCAGAGAACCCAGGACACAGCATACTGGGATTGTGATCCTTATAGGTAAAAGTCTGTTTAAACAGCATGTTTTCGTTTGTGACAACAGAGAGTCTATGGGATGTCTAACAGTTTTTTATTGTATCCAGTTGCTATGGGACCACTTATATTGTTGGTAGTCCGCAGGATGTTGACACGGCTGCCCCTGAGCTCATGAGTAAGTGATGCGGCTTAGACGTTTTTTCCATTTTTTCATATCTTTCATACCCCTAACACCTGTGGGCTCATTGGTAGAATTAGGCACATACTGCATCCAAAGGACTAAGGTGGTTTCTTTGAAAATCTGGGTGATGAGTGGCACTTGTGTTGGTGGTGTGTAATACTTTAAAATATTATCTGGTACTAAGCACCAATTTTATAACGGTCACTATATGAATGGGGCATTGATACCCTGTCTATATAGATTTTCTGCCATCGTATATGGGGCCTGGGAGGCTGAGTCTCTTCTTATTTTGTATTTTTATAGGCATTATCTAATGATTGTACATACCGAGAATAAATGATTTCGTATTGCCTTTCTTGAAAAAGATCCTGTGGAAGGATCGAAACGTCGATTGTATGAGGCTATAATAAAGAACATTAATATTCATTGAAGAATTGTTGTATCAGTGAGAGTGCGCCCGCCACCCTTGTGGACATCGATATAGATATATATATATATATATATATATATATATATATATATATATATATATATATATATATATATATATATATATATATATATATATATATATACACACACACACACACACACACACACAGTGCCCAGCTGTATATATGTGTTTATTTGCCAGAATGAGGTCCCAAATGCTGCCCAGGGCGCCCCCCTGCGCCCTGCACCCTAACAGTGACCGGAGTATCTGTAGGTGTGTGGAGCAATGGCGCACAGCTGCAGTGCTGTGCGTTACCTCCAGTGAAGAT
The DNA here is from genome assembly GCF_028390025.1 of Pseudophryne corroboree. Taxonomy (NCBI): domain Eukaryota; kingdom Metazoa; phylum Chordata; class Amphibia; order Anura; family Myobatrachidae; genus Pseudophryne; species Pseudophryne corroboree. The sequence goes on along the minus strand of NC_086446.1, from coordinate 522,237,399 downwards.
CACGAAATCTTCTGCCGCCTGTGAAGTCTTCTTGCTTCTCATACTCACCCGGCTTCAGTCTTCCGGCTCTGTGAGGGGGACGGCGGCGCGGCTCTGGGACGGATGGCGAGGGTGAGATCCTGCGTACCGATCCCTCTGGAGCTAATGGTGTCCAGTAGCCTAAGAAGCAACGGGTCAGGAAGGCACGTACAACTATGAGGTGGCAGTGCCAGCCTGCATCTTGGCTCACTAAAAAACACGGCAGAGGAACTTGATGCTAATAACATCAGCACTGTTTATTGCACAAGGAATATTAGGCAGGGTGCAAAGTGAGGTAACTGCAGCACAGAACTCCCCATTCACATTAACAGTCTATTATCGATGTAATATTACTCTATTGACCTTTATTTAGGGAGCGCAGACATGCTCTGTAGCGGCATATACAGAATAAGAACCTCAAACAGAACAAACGTAAAGCTTTGCAAGTTTCATTAGCGAGCGCCAGCATTAGGCAGAATCATCTTTTTTTTGCGGTGGTACTCGGGATAGGTACACTTCTTTGTGTTGAATAAAATAAGTATCTGCAACTATTCCCAGAGAGCTACTAAATCTTTTATCAACTTGTAACTTTAGGCGAGTACCGTTACCATGTTTCATAGAAAAAAAACACTACACAGAACCATACAGAGGCTATACAAAGGTACCAGAAATATGCAGACATGGGTAATGGTGTAGCCAAGGGAATGGAAACCCAATACCTATAATGTTTGGGAGTTGGGAAAAGAACATTGGGGCAGATGTACTAAGCCTGTAGAAGTGATAAAGCAGTGATAAGTGGAAGTTGATAAAGCACCAGCCAATCTTCTCCTGTCCATTTACATATTGGAGTGGATTGGCTGGTGCATTATCAAGAGCACTTATCACTGCTTTATCACTTTTTCAGGCTTAATACATCTGCCCCATTGTTAGCTTTTTGACCAAAACAAGCTCAAAAACAAAAAAAGACTGATGAAGACTAGGGGATAGATTTACTACAGTTTCTAAAAATTAAGTGGTGGTATTGCCATAGCAACCAGATTCAGTCCATCATTTTCTAGGATGCAATAGAGAAATGATAGCTAGAATCAGAGTGGTTGCGAAGACCACCAGCACTTTTCATTTTTAGAAGTTTCAGTAAATCTACCCCTATATCAGGCCCGGCGTTACCCGCTCAGCGAAGGGATGCAGTGCAGGGAGGCGCTGGGACGGATAGGCGCTTCCCCTGCTCTGCATCCCTTCCCTGCTGCGCCGTCCTGTCCCCCCTGCTGCTGCTGTAGCTGCCACTGCTGTGTCTGTCACTGTATGACAGGCACTGGCAGCGGGCACCTGCAGCATGAAACGCCTCCTCCCTCCCCTCACCTCATCTGTGTGAGAGCGCCGAGTACGGGACAGGAGGGGGCGGAGCTACACGGGACGGTAGGGGGCGTGGCTAAACGGCCCATAAGGGGTCGGAGCTACACGGACCTCGCTGCTGTACAGAGGGAGACTGGATTAGGTAAGTGGAGGGTGAGAGAGAAGTGTGTGTGTGTGTGTGTGTGTGTGTGTGTGTGTGTGTGTGTGTGTGTGTGTGTGTGTGAGGTATGTCTGTGCGCGCGCTCTATGGACGCCACTACTGGGGGGGCATTACGTATAAGGACGCTATTACTACAGGGGGGCATTACGTGCAACAACGCTACTACTGGGGGGGCCATTACGTGTAAGGACGCTACTACTACTGGGGCTGGGGGCATTACGTATAAGGACGATACTACTAATGGGGTGCACTACGTGTAATGACGCTACTACTATTGGGGGCGCATTACGTATAAGGCCGATACTACTACTTGGGGGCATTATGTATAAGGACGCTACTATTACCGGGAGGGCATTACGTATAACAATGCTACTACTACTGGGGGGAGGGCATTACGTATAAGGATGCTACTACTGCGGGGGGCATTATGTATAAGGACGGTGCTACTACTGGGGGCGCATTACGTATAAGAACGCTACTACTACTGGGATGGCATTACGTATAAGGACGCTAATACTACTGGGGGTGCACTACGTATAAGGACGCTAATACTACTGGGGGTGCACTACGTATAAGGACGCTTCTACTACTGGGGGTGCACTACGTATAAGGACGCTTCTACTACTGGGGGTGCACTACGTATAAGGACGCTACTACTACTGGGGGGTATTACGTATAAGGACGCGTCTACTACTGGGGGTGCACTACGTATAAGGACGCTACTACTACTGTGGGTGCATTATGTATAAGAATGCTACTACTACTACTCGGGGGGCATTATGTATAAGGATGCTACTACTACTGGGGGGGGCATTATGTATAAGGATGCTACGACTACTGGGGTGCATTACATATAAGGACGCTACTACTACGGGTGGGGCATTACGTATAAGATTGTGCTACATTGTGGAGTAATTTTAAATGGGGGTACTACTGTGTGGCCATGCCCCTTACTTGTGAGACCACAACCCTTTTCCCGGCGCGCGCCAAAGGAATATGGGAGGGCGCAAATTTATAGTTTGCAGGGGGGCGCCGAACACCCTAGCACCGGCCCTGCCCTATATAAACCTAATTGTGCATCATTAACTTCAGATCTTATTTACACAGCACTGTATTTCATAATCTTACTTGGTTGCTTGTAAATATATAAAATACAAACTTGCAATGTATATTTCTTTCTTTCTACCCATATTCATTATTACCATGCATTCATATGAAGATAGATTGTGCTTTAGGAGTTGTGCTACAGCCATCAGAAGACCAGCTATCCCCAGAACAAATTGTGGGGCAGATTTATTAAGCCTGGTGAAGTGATAAAGTGGAAGGTGATAACGCACCAGCCAGTCAGCTCCTAACTATCATTTTTCAAACCCAGCCTGTAACATGGAAGTTAGGAGCTGATTGGCTGGTATGTTATCACCTTCCACTTTATCACTTCACCAGGCTTAATAAATCTAATCCTGAGCTACTTGCTGCCACTTGTTTTGCAAAAATATTTTTGCAGATATTTCATTATCAGGAAATCTATACCCGTACACATTAATGTTACTGCAGCCTCTCACAAGCAGCCACCACCAAGGAGGCCTGCCTTTCTCCCAAAAGCCTGTGAATCTTGTTTTTCTTCATTTTTGCAGAATCAGTTCATGACGTTTGTCGAGCAACAGCCCCCCCCCCCACCAAAAAAAAAAATAAAAAAAAAATAAAAAGCATTCTCTACAGCTAGTCACAATTAAATCTTCATTTTCTTTGAAGATAACATAACAAACATCTAATCACACACTGCCTCTTGGCAGTAGCACACAATGGTCACAAACATATTTAAAGCACCCATGTATACATACCAGAACAGTTTTCCTCTCCTCTTTATTCACAAAAAGCTTTGGTTTTAATTTCTATATTTAATATTTGCTCGTGAACAAAAAGGGTTTATTCTGAAAACGCTAAATAAGGACCAATGCACACAATAAAAAAAAAAAATATGTTATGATCTCACTGCAATTTAATGGTATATCCTGATCAAGTAAAAACATAATGAGGTGACAACACCATTATAGTAAGGAAGTGTGGTGTTTTACCCCGTCAGTCATTACTGTCTTTTCAGGAGATGTAGTCATTAGGTCAACAATAACAATGTGACTACCAGCCCAGCAGCAGAGAGATTGCTGAATTCATCAAGGAGACCACTATTATTTCAGAGAGTCTCTGTTACAGTCAGGGAGAGTCGGCAAGCATGTATTCACCAACCATTTTAAATTAACCATTAAGTGAATGCCAGTAAGCTAGAGGAAGTGATGTCAGTTATCGTATGCGATATGGTAATCCCATTTCCATGCCAAAACCTGTTTATTACTCTTGGAGAATAGATTTTCTTTAATGAACAACATTACTAATATGGATCTGTGACCCACACACACACTGGCACAGCCAGGCAGACATTATGTAGGCTCAGCAACTATTTGGATTGACTGGCTGAGAATACAGCCAATCAATTCAGAAATAAGTAGTGATGTCACAGTTTAGCAGTAGTTGGACAGACTGACATCTTTCAATTATTTGTTATTTCTACATGAATGCTCATGTGTAGGTGACTGGTGATATTACACAGATGCTAGAAATTGGGTTCCTGCATAAAATTACTTTAGAGGAATAATTAGCCACCGTAAGTTACCGCAAGCGAATTGATCCCCAGGGCTATCTAAACACCCCCCAAGGAGTTAACAGGGATTTTTTTCACCTGCATCAGCAAGAAGAAAAAAATCCCCAATAACTCTGGGTTTAATGCGTGCCGCGAGCCAGTTAACGCATGAAATCAGTGAACTTTTTAAGGATTCTGTGCGATAAGCTACTTTTAAAGGGCATAAATAAGGCTTTCAGGGGAAAACATGTATATAATTGAATAGCCTCAGGCGTTAAAGCCCAAAGATACCTCCCATTTTCACCTGTAATTTACAGTGGGTAATTCGATTCCCCCCATAAGTCTAATCAATACTGGTACACAATAAATTCCTATTGGTGGAGAGTTATGCAAGTAAGAGGGGGAGACATTCAAGATTTAGCAGACTCCTGCACATACATAATAAGTGCCTTTTTGTCTCATTTTTACAGGATAAATATAGGGGGGAACGTGATCACGAAGGGTGTATATGCTAATTTTACTACCACCACCAACAGCACCACCAAGTGAAAATGCAGCACTGGTAACGTGGTATACTGTAACACTATCATGTCACGTACATGCAGAACTACACATGTACAGGACTAGGCGTGATCTGTGTCTTTCCACGGGTGACTTTACCAACGCTTTGATTATGAGCAGGGCGGTGTTGTGTTTCGGTCATTTTAATGGTTATCATTTATGGGGTCTACACAACAAAAGTGTGTTTATGGAGCACTGAATATGGAGGAGCAACTGCTAGAACCAGCATTTATAGTCAGCAAGGTCAGGCTAATATTTAGCCGATGGTTCACATTCAGACTAAAGCTGTATGCTGGATTAGAGCAGGTCTTCCCAACACTATTCACCAAGCGCCCCCCACCAGGTCACACATATCGCAGACTTATTTAGTTATGCACAGCTGAGTTGATCTATGTTGTTGGGTCAGTAAGTATCCCACCTGCTTCCCCAGGCAGAAATCCTCAAACTATGATGATCTGTTGGGGGAAACTTGAGGTTTGAGGTTGAGAACCACCGATTTAGAGGATGGATGACCAAAGTAACTGTGATTGTGCAGAGAAAAGATAGGAATAGAAATGAAATGATGGAGACTTAACTGCAGTTGTGTATCACCAAGAGTAGCACAAGCCTTATTCCTCTATGCCAGATGACCAGGGTGATATGGAGGGCAGACAAAAGACAGAAGAAGCAGACAGCAGTAGAGAAACATTGGTGGATGTAGTACAGTATACATTATGCATATGGTGTATGTGGCGTGTTAATAGTGAAGGCACGTGAGCATAATGCAATTTTTAGCTACACCACAAAGGGCAGAGAATAGAGCAATGTCTCCCGTTAGGGTCCCAATAATTAGTGTAATGCAATTGCCATTACACACTGAAACCTATTTTGAACATTGTGCTCAATTTTATCATTAATCTTGCATTCTCTACAGTGCAGTATCCATAAAGTGAGTCACACACTACCTTTGCCAAGACTTCTGGTTCCAGAGAACCTCTGCACACATGGGAATTATCCCTCCAACACTGACAGCACAACTCTCTGTAAACTACGCCAATAACGGCTGTTGGAGACTTGTATTTTTATGGACAACTTTATAGATTTAGCAATAACTTCATGTATATGGCGCAACAAGGGATCCGCAGCACCAAGGTAGTGATTTATATATTATATATATTTATTTATTTTTAACAACGTCTTGAAGTTAGAGATACCAGTGTTTAGAAATGGAGAGATCATGCTATCCGTCTACAAAAGATAGGTTATGTTGCTCTCACGGACTGATAAATCAAAGAATGTTTCTTTGGCCTCTTTCACCACCAATCATGGCCAGGACAGGCACTACTACTAGCTTGTAGTAAGTGAGGTGCAAAGACAAATGACAATCTACCCCCATGATGTTCAGATGTAAACCAAATCTGGACAGGTTATTGCAGTATGTCGTCACAGGATGTCAGGTGATCATGGCAGACCTGGCAAGGAAGTCAGCATTTACACAGAGAACACTAAGGACAAGGCTTCATCTAGAGCCGCTCAGCAAAGTATAGTAGTATTGTGTAGCATGTGTGCTTGAGTTGCGGTCTATAGAAACAAAAGTGACACGATGGTAATATTTCCCATAGCCTTCATAATAGTACATAGGTACAGCAAGGGCCACCAGCTCCTTATGACCAGCTACCACTGCTTCCTCCCCATAATCACCTGTGAATGGGAACATGTGAAGGATTCTGTTGTACCATGGTCACTTAGTCGCAGGCCAAACATGGATATTTAAGACAGGCACAGACAACTAAATATGGCCTTAAAAGATACTGCTACACCTCTTGATTAACATAAGCAGGGTTAATGCTCTTGAAACAAAATGAAAATGTCAACACAAAAAAATGAGCGTAAAAGGCCAGAAGTGTTATGCAAAGTAAGGTGAACATACAAGACAAATGGAAAGCCCACTTTAAGACTGAATAAGAAGATTCTCTTAGTACATGAAAGGCTGCAAACATTCCCCCAACACAGAGTAAGGGACATATTCTGGAATGAGCCAAGCTCCCTGCTCTCCTCTGTCCCTCTCCTTCCCATCAGCACTGGGTCTCCTCCAATCTTTTCTTCTTCAGTCATAAATCAATTTGTCCAATAAAGTAGCCTGACATGCTGAAATATCGGCTAAACATCCACTCAATCTGTTTATGCAAATGGAATAAATCTGTCCTTTCTAAACATTGATTATATTTCTTAATTTATTGCAAATAAATTCAAGGATGGCATGCAAAGTTGGGGGAGAGAGAGACAGGGAGAGAGAGAGCAGATGCATGTTATGGAGTAACCAAAAGTTAAATAAGTGCGATGACAGGAATATTACATGTATAGTATTGGACAAGAACTATAAACAGTGGTCACTATAGCATTTTAAATGGACATTAACTGCATATTGAGAACCACGTATGAAGCCACATGAAATAAAAGTTACTTGTATAAACCCAGATTAGCACTAAGGGCTGTTCCATGTTGTTCAGAAGTCCAGACTCTCCTGCATGCTCAGATGAGGAGTATATGTTTGTGGGTACATAATGGAGTGGCCATAGAGGTATGTGTACTACGTGCATCTTGGCCCCTGTCATCTGGCTCCTATCTGCACCTCCCCTACAGCTACACCATGCGCTGAACAGACAAGGACACAACAATCGCCTCCTCCCACAATGCAAAAGTAAACACTATGCTTCTGACCCCCCACAGTAGCCATAAACCTGGTTATACCACACTGCTTGTTATCGGTCCCTCTCTGGGCTCGGCTGCAGCCTGCACTACCCTGTGCAGGTACGGGAATGAAAGTACAGTGTAAAATGCATTATAAACCGGGTTTTACTTTTTGTCATATTGGCGAGTCGATTACATTTTCCTTATTTTATGTACTATAGGTTTGGCCCCCTTTCATGTTTAGGTTTTATGACTAGTTGCCCCCTGCTTTGTCATGGGATCTTCGGATTTTGGTTTTAAATGTTTGGATGCATATTGTTATTTTATTCATCTTCTAAGTACCCAGCTGCCATTGTTTCTGTGATGCCCAACTAATTGTATACCTTTTTCCTGAAAATATCAAAAACGTGTTTTAAAAAAACAAAAAAAAAACAAATCATAAATAACTTTGTAGGCTTTTACCTTCCCACCAATACTTTATCAATTCACAATTCATTATACAACGCTAGTCTTGTGATTATCAACATTTTTACATTGGTCATAATTGTTTCAAAAGGTAAAAATCTGACAATTATGGTTACTGCCACAATTTATCGAACAAATACGAAAAAACCCGCAACCACAACTCCAGTTATGTCATAACCATGAACCTCAGCCTCACCAGCATTGGGCCATGCCTGCATGTTCAGTACAACCATCATGGATGCTAGTAAGCCCTACAACATAATAAGTTTACACTTAAGTGTAACTTTAGTCTGTCACTTTAATATTGTTCAATTATGTAAAAACAGATTAAGAACCCCTGGAGTAAGGTATGAGTAAGTAACTGTGTGTGCTTCATGCAATTGTATATGCTGTGTAAAAATAAACAGGAGCATAGTAGTGCCCTCGTCGTCCTCTAACAATGGGCAAAATGATTCCAAGTTAATGTTGACATTGCAAAGTGCAGACATACTGCTGCCAAGGGAGGGCAAGGAGTTCACATTTATTTTTAGATCATACAGAACAGTACTATAAAAAAAAAAAAAAATGTAAATGGATTTAAAAAAGTGGATCAGCTACCCACACATTAAGCCACACTTGCGTACTTAAAACACAGCCCCAAATGGTTTGCCTAGCTGATGGCATATTACAAGCAGAGATAGGTGTTGCTGTTCTCCAAGCTACATCTCCAAGGGGTTTTTATATTACGGTATGTATTCAAAAGGTTCATGCCAGTGGCATTTGGGGCAAAAAAATTTGCAGTAGCCTATAGGGCTAAGAGGCTTATGTACTAATAATCATGGCAGTGTCAGGATTATCATCAATCTATATCGCAACTGACTTATCCCCTGTATATAGTAAATGTAACTTGCAGGGACAGCTTTAGTGAGAACGAGGATGCGAGTTGCATCCTGGCCACATCTGCAGAGTCTTTCACATTTTGTTAAGACTCCTGCTTAGAATCTGAAAGTTTGCATGCGCACAGTATAAATTTCCGGAGCCAGACGGAGGCTGCAGGAGAGGTCTTGTCAGGTCCCTCTCCTGCGAGAATGCAGCCTCTATAGGCATAATGTGGTTTATGTCATCTGAGGATGGAATATACCAAATGGTACCAAACTCCAAGGGGCAAATTCAATTTTATAATAAAATTAATACAGCACTTTCTCCACAACAGGCAGGGCCGGCTCTACCATTAGGCAGCTTTAGGCGGCTGCCTTGGGGCGCTGGCCACTGGAGGGAGCCACTGAATTCATCTAGCAAAATACTGAAGGGTGTCTCTGTATGCGGGTCAGTAATGAACTTGCAGATGTGAGCATGGAACACAATAAGGAGCATACAAATATATGATACCGGAATCATTACAGCTGACATCCTGAATTTTAGCATTCCGGGGAGGGTTAGGGTTAGGCTGCAGAGAGGAAGGGTTAGGGTAAATGGTAATGTTAATTAATTGAATTCAAGATGTTGGTATTATGGTGGTCAAGGTGCTGCTGTCTGTATTCTGACCGGTGGCACTGTGTATCCAAACCCAATTAAATATCCCCACGAGATCCCATATACAGTATATAAAGAATAGACAGTACTATAGCAATTTTAAAGTGAAAGTAGATTGTAAACAAATTCACAACTGTTTTTTACTTTATATATAAGTAAATATATACTTTATTACTTTAAAAGTCTCTGTATACGTTTAATGATGCAATTCACCCCAGCCCATCTGCATCTCCCCTTCGGTAGGTGGTGGACGTGGTGGTGGTGGGGTTTGCAGGTTAGGCTGAAGATTTGCCTAGGGTGCACAGAGACCTTGCACCGGCCCTGCCAACAGGACTTAAGGTGCTTTTATGTGCCCTCTATTGCCCGATGTTCTGTCTAAAGTGACGGGAGATTGCAGTTCACTATTCAACCATTTATTTTTTTATTGCACTGATGGCGCCCAGCCAGACCAAAGTGCTAGGCACTACACAAGAAGTACCATTTAGGCACACAAATGGGTCACTTTTCACAGTTTCAGCTCGCAGACTCCTGAGGTGGTGAGCTAAAGGTGTCCCCCAGCTGCATGAGCACCCGAATGCAGCAACAGTTGAATTATTCCGTTGGGCACCATCTATATATATATATATATATATATGCGTATGACCGGCACTCCAACTAAAATGTATATAGATACCTGGGTGCCCTCCCGTGGCACTACAAGGCCCAGCAGACAGCACAGATTGGTGGGCGGCACTCCAAGGATTTGTAAAGAAAAGCAGCTACACAAGCTAAATAACTTCAACGTTTCAGACGCCTTTTATTTGCGCCTTTCGTCAGGATCAGGCGCAAATAAAAGGCGTCTGAAACGTTGAAGTTATTTAGCTTGTGTAGCTGCTTTTCTTTACAAATCCTTGGAGTGCCGCCCACCAATCTGTGATATTATATATATATATATATATATATATATATATATATATATATATATATATATATATATATATATAAAAAAAAAAATTGCTTTTAGTAAATTGGGGTCAAACCATAAACCCCCTGCGTTCTGCAGTGCTAATTAGCATTTTGCAGGATATTTCACATAAATCTCCTGTATTAGGCTTGTTAGTACATAGCTACAATTCATAAAATGATGGAAAAACTGCAGTTTATAAAAAGGTAAAAAGCTTGATATATAGGGGTATATGCAATTTCGGGCGAATTGCAGCAATTTTTCGCCCGTTTTTAAATTCGACACAATTCGACCGTCGAAATCCGTCCGGCAGGTGCCGGAATTCGACATTCAATAAAAAACGGATTTGACAGTCCCGCTGTCGAAAAACGGACCAATTGACAGATTTTGAATAGACTTTTCAGATGGTACAAAAAATGGTAAAAACCCCTGAAAAAAAAATTGCGTGGGGTCCCCCCTCCTAAGCATAACCAGACTCGGGCTCTTTGAGCCGGTCCTGGTTGCAAAAATACGGGGGTAAAAATGACAGGGGATCCCCCGTATTTTAACAACCAGCACCGGGCTCTGCGCCTGGTCCTGCTGCAAAAAATACTGGGGACAAAAAGAGTAGGGCCCCCCCCGTATTTTTTGTACCAGCACCGGGCTCCACTAGCTGGACAGATAATGCCACAGCCGGGGGACACTTTTATACCACTCCCTGCAGCCGTGGCATTAAATACCCAACTAGTCACCCCTGGCCGGGGTAACCTGGAGGAGTTGGGACCCCTTCAATCAAGGGTTCCCCCCCAGCCACCCAAGGGCCAGGGGTGAAGCCCGAGGCTGTCCCCCCCCATCCAAGGGCTGCGGATGGGGGGCTGATAGCCATGTGTAAAAATGAACGAATATTGTTTTTTGCAGAAGAACTACAAGTCCCAGCAAGCCTCCCCCGCAAGCTGGTACTTGGAGAACCACAAGTACCAGCATGTGTGGGGGGGGAACGGGCCCGCTGGTACCTGTAGTTCATCTGCAAAAAAAAATACCCAAACAAAAACAGGACACGCACACCGTGAAAATACAACTTTTGTTCACACATGCCGACACATACATACTTACCTATGTTGACACGCCGACTGCCACGTCTCCAAGGTCGAAGAATCCGGGATACCTGAAAATAAAATGATATACTCACCTAAATCCAGTGTACTGTGATATTTGTAATCCACGTACTTGGCAAAAAAAAAAACGCATACCCGATCCACACGCATACCCGATCCACATGGGACCCCTTTCCCCGAATGCAGAGACCCCCCGTGACTCCTGTCACAGAAGGTCCCTTCAGGCAGTCAGGGAGCGCCACGTCGTGGCACTCTCCTGATTGGCTGTATGCGCGTCTGAGCTGTCAGACGCGCATCGCACAGCCCCCTCCATTATCTTCAATGGTGGGAACTTTGCGGTCAGCGGTGAGGTCAACCGCGGTCAGCGGCTGACCGCGGGTAACCCCACCGCTGACCGCAAAACTCCCACCATTGAATATAATGGAGGTGCTGTGCGATGCGCTGTCTGCCAGCTCAGACGCGCATAGGGAATCAGGAGAGTGCCAGGACGTGGCGCTCCCTGATTGCCTGAAGGGACCCTCTGTGACAGGAGTCACAGGGGGTCTCAGCATTCGGGGAAAGGGGTCCCATGTGTAAACATGGGACCCCTTTCAGTCCGTGTGGATCGGGTAAATGAGTTTTTTTATTTTGCCAAGTACGTGGATTACAAATATCACTGGACACTGGATTTAGGAGAGTATAATTTTATTTTCAGGTACACCCCGTGGATTCTACTTGGACAAGTGGACCGAACGTCGTGTCAACATAGGTAAGTGTGTGTGTTGACATGTATGTAATAAAGTTGTACTTTTAAGGTGTGCGTGTCCTGTTTTTATTTGGGTATTTTTTTTGCAGTAGAACTACAGGTACCAGCGGGCCCGTTTCCCCCCCGCATGCTGGTTACTTGTGGTTCTCCAAGTACCAGCTTGCGGGGGAGGCTTGCTGGGACTTGTAGTTCTTCTGCAAAAAACAATATTCTTTCCTTTTACTCAAGGCTATCAGCCCCCCATCCGCAGCCCTTGGATGGGGGGGAGGGGGGGGGGGGGGGGGGGGGGAGGAACAGCCTCGGGCTTCACCCCTGGCCCTTGGGTGGCTGGGGGGTATTTTTTTGCAGCAGGACCAGGCGCAGAGCCCGGTGCTGGTTGTTAAAATACGGGGGATCCCCTGTCATGTTTTTTCCCGTATTTTGGCAACCAGGACCGGCTCAAAGAGCCAGAGGCTGGTTATGCTTAGGAGGGGGGACCCCGCGCAATTTTTTTTCGGGTTTTTAACCCATTCCATAAAAAAAAATATATATATATATATATTAATTTTTTTTTAAATATATAAATACTTGTGCCTCCTAAATAGACAAACCAAGTACCTAGTCCCTTCTAATATAAATAGATATGCTATTAGCAATAAAAAAAACCACAAAAAAACATGTTTTTAAAAAATGTTATTACATTCCGCCAGCAAAGGGAGGCGGATTGAAAATGACGAATTTACTGTCAAAAAGCACTGTTGTCAAATTTACATTCTTCAACTGAATATACTTTTGTCGAAAAGCCGCATTTGTACCATTGCAGAAATGTCGAATTTGTCAAATGTCGAATTTCAAAAAGTCGAATTTGAAAAGTCAGTTTTTTTGACGAAAAGTACTGTATTGCATTGTCGAATTTTTTTTTTTTTGGCGAAAAAGTCCAGTTTTTCGACATTTTCAGGAATTCGACCGCAATTGCATATACCCCACAGCCCCCTATTGGCAATGCTATCAGTGTCCCATTACTACATAAGTGGAAGAAGGCTGTGTCTTTACATGTCATGGGACTGGGAAGTGAGTAGAATGCAGCATGGGGTACTCTATTACTTGAGGTACAATTTTTTTTTTTCCCCATTTATTGGCAAACTACACTGACATCTAGAGACACAATGTCAATGAGACACCAAGGGGGAAATTCAATTGTTTGAAGAGTCAGTCGGGTGTCCTAACAATTGAATACCCCCCCAAGATTTTCATTTTCCTTTCTTAATTTCTCCCAACACACTTACCTACCTGTTGTGGACAAGCATTGGCATGTTTCCTATAGGCCTCATTCCCACTGTGGCCAAATACATGCTTTGTAATAGTGTTTGTAAAAAGGTAGAGAATTGGTCTGAAACCCCCACCAAATCCAATGCTCCCATATCCACCTCCAATGTACTCTAAAAACTGAACACTCCTTTCAAGGGGATTAATGTTAGGTAAATGTATTGAGGGGAATAGAATGATCCCCAAATAGCTCATGAAAGCAAGTAAAACAGGGGTTAAATAGCTTATCATATCAGTGGCAACCCGCCATCACAATGGTAGCTATGTACCTGATCAAATGACCTGCGCCACCAGTATTCAAGCTCCTCCCAGATAAAGAGCTGTTCACACGCTGCCATGAACAGTCAAGTCAGACCTGGCACCACGGCTCAAAGCAATCCACAAAATTGGCAGCATCAGCTATTAATGTATGGGGGTTCCGCATGGACAAATAAAGCGTGCAATCTTACATATAATATACATAAACGATGTCCATTTTAAATAGGTTTATATTATTTCAGTATGAAACTACAATATAATAGGATCAGCATCCCTATTTGTACTCACAGAACAGGTTTAGAAAAGATAAACCCAAGGCTAGCAATACCACCGGCTCCCCCTACTGTCATAAGCATGTCAAATTAGAAAATACACAATGAATTCTGTATACAAAACACACAACATTAATGCCTGTACAAATACATGAATATGCTTGGTGTGAGCTCACTTGTGCCATGCGGTCATTAAGTTATCTAGATATAAAAACCATTTGCATGCAGTCTCAAGTGCTGTCCACAAATATACATTGCAAGATCACCTTCATCACTGGCCTTCAAAAGCCATAATTAACATACATTTTATTCTATGAACCAAAGCAGAGCTCTGTTTTCCAGACCTCCACCCCTTGCCAAGACACTGGATTTACCCATGATACAGGGAAGACTGCTATCTGCAGGTAGAAGTCAGGTGAAATATGGAGAACTTCCAGCACTGATGGCTCAGCTGAAGATGACAGCGGAATTAGAGATCACTGTGGGCTTAGAAAAGGGGTGTGAGTTCCTGGCTAAACTGTATGGAACTCGGCCAGAATCTCAGGCTCTCATACACATGGCAACACTTTCAGACTTCAGACCAATTAACTGTTCATTCACAACTTTTGTTTTTTCATTTAACCCCTTTCTATGCTGAAAGTTATTCCTAAATGCGTACAAATTAAATACTTTAATGCTTAAACATAAAGCCATAGTAATATATATTATAAAAACACGTGGTGTATGTATAAACTCACGTACAGAATCTCTCTCTCATATATATATCTCTCTCTATCTATCAAATTCTGATCTCATCACTTCAGTGTTCACTAAACGCCTCCAGCTTTTACATGGCCTTCAAACACCTCAGGGATTACTAATTCTTATAATTTACAGTAAGGGGGTGGGGGAGAATGAATATTATTTAATATCTAAAAGACAAACGCTCACATGTTTTTTTTATACATGTGGACCTAATCAACAAATGTGCAAAAATCCCCAAAGAGTAACGTAGGGTACACACTAAAATAATGGATGGTCCGCCTTATGTACCGATCTTTGTAAGGATGCACAAAATGATGATGTGCATGGATAGTTACTAATCGTGGCACGATATGTCAGGCCAGAAGAACCAGTTGTGATGTCATCACTGGTTCCTGTGGCCAAATGATAGCCGAGTCATTTGGTCATCTGTACACACACAATAAAATGTGAACGATATGCCTGTAAAAGGAGTCATTCAGCTATATAGGGCGGTATTCAATTGTTCTATCACGCCCAATCTCCAGTCTAAATTAACGTTAGATCGCGGGGCAATATTCAATTGATGCATTTTATCGCACATATTGCGCCCATAGCAGTCGAGTTTAGCTGCGCAAAGCAGCTAAACTAGACTAAACCAATTGCCGTGACGCAAATAGTCCTGTTTGCATGCCCAAACTGGTCACTTACACGCATTTCAGCTCACCACCGCCAGGGGTAGAGAGCTGAAAGGAAGTTCTTGCGCTCATCGGCAGAAACAATAGAATAGCGGCCGCGCATGAGTTCAGGACCCAAAAATAAGAATTTACTCACCGGTAATTCTATTTCTCGTAGTCCGTAGTGGATGCTGGGGACTCCGTAAGGACCATGGGGAATAGCGGCTCCGCAGGAGACTGGGCACACCTAAGAAAGATTTAGGACTACCTGGTGTGCACTGGCTCCTCCCTCTATGCCCCTCCTCCAGACCTCAGTTAGGAAACTGTGCCCGGAAGAGCTGACACAATAAGGAAAGGATTTGGAATCCCGGGTAAGACTCATACCAGCCACACCAATCACACCGTACACCTCGTGATACTATACCCAGTGAACAGTATGAATAACAACTGAGCCTCTCAAACAGATGGCTCCAAACAATAACCCTTTAGTTAGGCAATAACTATATACAAGTATTGCAGACAATCCGCACTTGGGATGGGCGCCCAGCATCCACTACGGACTACGAGAAATAGAATTACCGGTGAGTAAATTCTTATTTTCTCTGACGTCCTAGTGGATGCTGGGGACTCCGTAAGGAACATGGGGATTATACCAAAGCTCCCAAACGGGCGGGAGAATGCGGATGACTCTGCAGCACCGAATGAGCAAACTCAAGGTCCTCCTCAGCCAGGGTATCAAACTTGTAGAATTTAGCAATAGTGTTTGAACCCGACCAAGTAGCAGCTCGGCAAAGTTGTAAAGTCGAGACCCCTCGGGCAGCCGCCCAAGAAGAGCCCACTTTCCTCGTGGAATGGGCTTTTACAGATTTAGGATGCGGCAGTCCAGCCGTAGAATGTCCAAGTTGAATCGTACTACAGATCCAGCGAGCAATAGACTGCTTTGAAGCAGGAGCACCCAACTTGTTGGGCGCATACAGGATAAATAGCGAGTCAGTTTTCCTGACTCCAGCCGTCCTGGAAACATTTTCAGGGCCCTGACTACGTCCAGCAACTTGGAATCCTCCAAGTCCCTAGTAGCCGCAGGCACCACAATAGGTTGGTTCAAATGAAAAGCTGATACCACCTTAGGAAGAAATTGGGGACGAGTCCTCAATTCCGCCCTATCCATATGGAAAATCAGATAAGGGCTTTTACATGACAAAGCCGCCAATTCTGGCACACGCCTGGCCGAAGCCAAGGCCAACAGCATGACCACTTTCCACGTGAGATATTTTAGTTCCACGGTTTTAAGTGGCTCAAACCAATGTGACTTAAGGAAATCCAACACCACGTTGAGATCCCAAGGTGCCACTGGAGGCACAAAAGGGGCTGAATATGCAGCACTCCTTTAACAAACGTCTGAACTTCAGGCAGTGAAGCCAGTTCTTTTTGGAAGAAAAATCGACAGCCGAAATCTGGACCTTAATGGAACCTAATTTGAGGCCCATAGTCACCCCTGACTGTAGGAAGTGCAGAAATCGACCCAGCTGAAATTCCTCCGTTGGGGCCCTTCTGGCCTCACACCACACAACATATTTTCACCATATGCGGTGATAATGGTTTGCGGTCACCTCCTTCCTAGCTTTAATCAGCATAGGGATGACTTCCTCCGGAATGCCCTTTTCCTTCAGGATCCGGTGTTCAACCGCCATGCCGTCAAACGCAGTCGCGGTAAGTCTTGGAACAGACAGGGTCCCTGCTGCAGCAGGTCCTGTCTGAGCAGCAGAGGCCATGGTTCCTCTGATATCATTTCTTGAAGTTCTGGGTACCAAGCTCTTCTTGGCCAATCCGGAACAATGATTATAGTTCTTCCTCTTCTCCTTATTATCCTCAGTACCTTGGGTATGAGAGGAAGAGGAGGGAACACAAACCGACTGGTACACCCACGGTGTCACTAAAGCGTCCACAGCTATCGCCTGAGGGTCCCTTGACCTGGCGCAATATCTTTTTAGCTTTTTGTTGAGGCGGGACGCCATCATGTCCACCTGTGGCCTTTCCCACCGGTGTACAACCATTTGGAATACTTCTGGATGAAGTCCCCACTCTCCCGGGTGGAGGTCGTGTCTGCTGAGAAAGTCTGCTTCCCAGTTGTCCACTCCGGGAATTAACACTGCTGACAGTGCTAACACATGATTTTCCGCCCATCGGAGAATCCTTGTGGCTTCTGCCATCGCCATCCTGCTTCTTGTGCCGCCCTGTCGGTTTACATGGGCGACCGCCGTGATGTTGTCTGACTGGATCAGCACCGGCTGGTGTTGAAGCAGGGGTCTTGCCTGACTTAGGGCATTGTAAATGGCCCTTAGTTCCAGAATATTTATGTGTAGGGAAGTCTCCTGACTCGACCATTGTCCCTGGAAGTTTCTTCCCTGTGTGACTGCCCCCCAACCTCGAAGGCTGGCATCCGTGGTCACTAGGATCCAGTCCTGTATGCAGAATCTGCGGCCCTCTAGAAGATGAGCACTCTGCAGCCACCACAGCAGCGACACCCTGGCCCTTGGAGACAGGGTTATCAGCCGATGCATCTGAAGGTGCGATCCGGACCACTTGTCCAACAGATCCCACTGAAAGATCCTTGCATGGAACCTTCCGAATGGAATTGCTTCGTAAGAAGCCACCATCTTTCCCAGGACTCACGTGCAGTGGTGCACCGACACCTGTTTTGGTTTTAGGAGGTCTCTGACTAGAGATGACAACTCCTTGGCCTTCTCCTCCGGGAGAAACACTTTTTTCTGTTCTGTGTCCAGAACCATCCCCAGGAACAGTAGACGCGTTGTAGGAACCAGCTGCGACTTTGGAATATTCAGGATCCAGCCGTGCTGTTGTTGATTGGAGTAGCACTAGCTCGGGAAGTGCTACTCCAATCAACAACTGTTCCCTGGACCTCGCCTTTATAAGGAGATCGTCCAAGTACGGGATAATTAAAACTCCCTTTTTCCGAAGGAGTATCATTTCGGCCATTACCTTGGTAAATACCCTCGGTGCCGTGGACAGACCAAACGGCAACGTCTGGAATTGGTAATGACAGTCCTGTACCACAAATCTGAGGTACTCCTGGTGAGGAGGGTAAATGGGGACATGCAGGTAAGCATCCTTGATGTCCAGTGATACCATGTAATCCCCCTCGTCCAGGCTTGCAATCACCGCCCTGAGCGATTCCATCTTGAACCTTCTTATATAAGTGTTCAAGGATTTTAAATTTAAAAATGGGTCTCACCGAACCGTCCGGTTTCGGTACCACAAACATTGTGGAATAGTAACCCCGTCCTTGTTGAAGGAGGGGTACCTTGATTATCACCTGCTGAGAATACAGCTTGTGAATCGCCTCCAGCACTGCCTCCCTGTCCGGGGGAGCTGTTGGCAAGGCAGATTTGAGGAAACGGCGAGGGGGAGACGTCTCGAATTCCAGCTTATACCCCTGAGATACTACTTGTAGAATCCAGGGATCCACCCGTGAGCGAGCCCACTGGTCGCTGAAGTTCTTGAGACGTGCCCCCACCGTACCTGGCTCCGCCTGTGGAGCCCCAGCGTCATGAG
This sequence comes from Pseudophryne corroboree, assembly GCF_028390025.1. Classification (NCBI taxonomy): domain Eukaryota; kingdom Metazoa; phylum Chordata; class Amphibia; order Anura; family Myobatrachidae; genus Pseudophryne; species Pseudophryne corroboree. The sequence continues at coordinate 522,218,438 of NC_086446.1, read as the reverse complement.
GAAGCGGGGGAGGACTTTTGTTCCTGGGAACTGGCTGTATGTTTAAGCTTTTTCCCTCTACCTCTGCCTCTGGGCAGAAAGGACGCGCCTCTAACCCGCTTGCCTTTCTGGGGTCGAAAGGACTGTACCTGATAATACGGTGCTTTCTTTGGCTGTGAGGGAACATGGGGTAAAAATGCCGTCTTCCCAGCTGTCGCTGTGGAAACGAGGTCCGAGAGACCATCCCCAAACAACTCCTCACCCTTGTAAGGCAAAACTTCCATGTGCCTTTTAGAATCTGTATCTCCTGTCCACTGCAGAGTCCACAATCCTCTACTGGCAGAAATGGACATTGCGTTTATTTTAGATGCCAGCCGGCAAATATCCCTCTGTGCATCTCTCATGTATAAGACAGCGTCTTTAATATGCTCTACGGTTAGCAATATAGTGTCCCTGTCTAGGGTATCAATGTTTTCCGACAGGGAATCTGACCATGCAGCTGCAGCACTGCACATCCATGCTGAAGCAATAGCCGGTCTCAGTATAATTCCTGAGTGTGTATATACAGACTTCAGGATAGCCTCCTGCTTTCTATCCGCAGGCTCCTTTAGGGCGGCTGTGTCCGGAGACGGTAGTGCCACCTTTTTTGACAGACGTGTGAGCGCTTTATCTACCCTAGGGGATGTCTCCCAACGTGACCTGTCCTCTGGCGGGAAAGGGTACGCCATCAGTAACTTTTTAGAAATTACCAGATTCTTATCTAGGGAAGCCCACGCTTCTTCACACACTTCATTTAATTCATCAGATGGGGGAAAAACCACAGGTAGCTTTTTCTCCCCAAACATAATACCCTTTTTTGTGGTACCTGGGGTAATATCAGAAATGTGCAACACATTTTTCATTGCCGTAATCATATAACGAGTGGCTCTATTGGAATGTACACTAGTCTCATAGTCGTCGACACTGGAGTCAGTATCCGTGTCGACATCTGTGTCTGCCATCTGAGGTAGTGGGCGTTTTAGAGCCCCTGATGGCTTTTGAGACGCCTGGGCAGGCACGGGCTGAGCAGCCGGCTGTCCCACATCTGCTATGTCGTCAAACCTTTTATGTAAGGAGTTGACACTGTCGCGTAATTCCTTCCACATGTCCATCCATTCAGGTGTCGACCCCACAGGGGGTGACATCACATTTATCGGCACCTGCTCCGCCTCCACATAAGCCTCCTCATCAAACATGTCGACACAGACGTACCGACACCGCACACACACAGGGAATGCTCTGACTGAGTACAGGACCCCACAAAGTCCTTTGGGGAGACAGAGAGAGAGTATGCAAGCACACACCAGAGCGCTATATAATGCAGGGATACACACTACACACAGTGATTTTTTTCCCTATAGCTGCTATAATACACAGTTTGCGCCTAAATTTAGTGCCCCCCCTCTCTTTTTTACCCTATTGGAGCCTGGAAACTGCAGGGGAGAGCCTTGGGAGCGTCCTTCCAGCGGAGCTGTGAGAGGAAATGGCGCCAGTGTGCTGAGGGAGATAGCCCCGCCCCCTTCACGGCGGACTTCTCCCGCTTTTTTCAGGATATTTTTGGCAGGGGATTTTACACATACATAGTCTTACTGACTATATTATGTGGGTTTTTTGCCAAGCGAAGGTATTTTTATTGCAGCCCAGGGCGCCCCGCCCCCCAGCGCCCTGCACCCATCAGTGACCGCAGTGTGTGGTGTGCATGGGGAGCAATGGCGCACAGCTTCAGACGCAGATTTCCTGGACGTTCTTCTTGCTTCTGGCCCTGCAAGGGGGACGGCGGCGCGGCTCCGACGACCGAGGCTGGGCCTGTGTTCGATCACTCTGGAGCTAATGGTGTCCAGTAGCCTAAGAAGCCCAAGCTAGCTGCAAGCAGGTAGGTTCGCTTCTTCTCCCCTCAGTCCCTCGAAGCAGTGAGTCTGTTGCCAGCAGATCTCACTGAAAATAAAAAACCTAAATATACTTTCTTTTCTAAGAGCTCAGGAGAGCCCCTAGTGTGCAACCAGCTCGGCCGGGCACAAAATTCTAACTGAGGTCTGAAGGAGGGGCATAGAGGGAGGAGCAAGTGCACACCAGGTAGTCCTAAATCTTTCTTAGTTGTGCCCAGTCTCCTGCGGAGCCGCTATTCCCCATGGTCCTTACGGAGTCCCCAGCATCCACTAGGACGTCAGAGAAATAACAATTGAATACAGTGTGTAGACATGTCAGTATGGTCAGTATGATATTATTCGTCGGCGGTATGAACTATATATGGTATATATTTTCCGGTGCCTACCCAGCATTAGTCAACTCCTATAAACAGAAATCGGATGAAATGACGGCTATAGAGATTTTTGCACAGTTTATATCATGGACAATGGAAGCCCAACATGATTGGCTGATCTGTCACAGGGACTTGTCGGGAATACAGTGTTGGTGATTTTCATGGCACAGTTTAATCCAAGCGCTAATTGTAATCCCATTATAGCACAGAGAAATTCATTAGAATTCACAGCTCATCAAGCTAGCAGCAATAATAGTTAGTGCGTTATTCTAAAACTGACAACCATGTGAAAAGCAAGCAGTAAACAAGAAGCAGGTTAAAATATGGCATAAAATCAGCTAAAACTAAATTATGAAAATGCATACAGTATACGCACACACTGCATACAGTGCAACGCAAACCTGTAAGGGTGACTGAGGGCGCCTCAGGAGGGGTGCCGGGCTGCGAGTTGAAGTATATTTTTAGGGTGGGAAAGGCAGCTTTTAGAAAGCAGAGTTAAGAAGAGACTTGTATTTAAGTTATTTTTAAGCATGGACAGCTTTTCTTAGTTAAAATACAGAGGACGTTTACTCCAAATGAAAGAATGTTTATAAAACAAATTAGGCATATATAACATACACAGATTCAAAGCTAGATATAAATCATGTTTCTGCACATACAAAAAGGAGGGGGGGGGGGTGGAGAAAATCACATTGATTGGTGATGGAAAATTTACTTTGTAGTCCAACATAGAATAGAATGGAAAGCATCTATTTTGCAGGAATATAATACAGTATTTAAAAGGAGAATGCCACCTTTTTTTTTAACTTAATTTTAGGTGTATTCAATGACCTACATATATTTGTCTTAGAACATAGGTTCTCAAAGTCTGTCCTCATGACCCCCAAACAGTTCATGTTTTCAAGGTCGCCTCACAGAATCACAAGTGAGATAATCACTCCACTTGTGGAAGTTTTTCAGATGCGTCAGCGAGTAATAACTACACCTGTGCACCTGCTGAGTGTCCTGGAAACTGTAAACGGTTTGGTGTCCTGAGCACCAACTTTGAGAACCACTATCTTGCATCATGTTTCAAGGTTTACTGGTCTATCATGCAGAGAGATTACATATAAATTTCTCACCCTCACCAATCTAGTCAGGCTATACTTTTTAACATTTCCAACTCTATTACCTTCAATAGAGCTGGGACTGTCAAAGAGATGGCAATCAAAATTAGTACAGATTATCTAAAGGAGTCCTTTTCAAGTTCAATGGTGCACACAATTTTTAGAATAGTATAATGTCCCTCTTTACAGAGCTGTTTTATATTACTTCAATTAGCAATATTTATCAACAACCCACAGCTACAAAACCATAAAACCAATTGGTTGCAGTTTTCTTCTTGCTACCTGCATGTTTTAAATTGAGCTCAGCGAGTATCATGCAATCATTAAAGATAAAAATGTCAGCGTTGCCTTAAACTCTGCAGCTACATGTGAGCAGAGACTTTCTATGTGTTTAAATAATTATTTATAAAAGCATATTTAAGAAATTGGGTGTATTATATGCCTAAGTAAGTACCCCTGGGATTCTTGTGAGCGAGCTGTACTGCATGCACTGCCAAACCATTTTTACTATGGCGCCCCAGCACTTTATATAGAAACAGGATTTAACTCTTCTAGAATCACTGGCCTTCAAATGAAAGTCCATGTCAGGACCTGCTGAACCCTCAGCCCCTTCCCCCCAATAGCAGGAATCTTGTTCTAGCACAGAGTTCGTTATCATCAGAGACCAGAATGATGACCAGCCATACAGAGTCACTATTTTGGCCATTGCAGTTATAATTCTGCACAGTCACCATGTTAATCCTTCTCTTTTTGACACATAAAATGAGCATCAAATGTAATCTACAGGTTGTCAGACTTCTGACTGCTCGTTTCAAGCTGGCCACACGTTTAAATCTGGTTGTGCAGCCCAATAGATTTACACCAGACACATGTCCAATGTGATTGCAAACATCAAGACTGAATTGATAGCATTGATCTAAACTTCCATGGAACACAACCCCAGTCATCACAAACCTCAGGCAATTGTTTCTTTCTCCTCGACTTAACCAGCCTTCAGTGGTCACTTGAAGCCTTCGCACACATACTTTAGCTGGATTCAAGTTGGCAATGAAAGTAGCATGCCTAAATTAAAAGTTAGTAGTCCCTAAAACCTAAAAAAAGTGTATGAATACAAAAGTACAATAACTTTCACTAAGTTGCTTAACAGATGTCATAGCATGTCAAACAGCTTATGAATACTGGTTCAGTCCACAAGGTGGCTGCATCCACTTTTTATAGGCAACAGATGAAATTAAAAATGCAGTAGATAAGTAAATTAAATTAAAAAAAATGTGCCTTCTAAACTGGCTGGAGCAAGTTCCATAATAAGTATTAAGGGAAAAACTCAATCCAAAAAGACGGGGTAAAAAAATAAAAAATGAATAAACCCTCATGAGAAGCAGTTTAAAAACTGCATTGCATTATTACTAAACACTGTGAAACTATTTATGTTACACATGCTTTTGTTTCAGAAAGTTGCACACTTAAACCTGTGACATACTAATTACAAGGGCTTTTAAATGTTACCATTAACAAAATGGAACCAAACAGAAATGATGCTATCAACCAAATCTGCCTCCTCATCTAAATATTAGCCACATATTGTAAATACTTCCACCACCACCACAATGAAATACGCAAAATAAAGTGAGCATTATACATAATTAGGAATGGCTGCAGGAAGCATAGAATTTAAAAGACATACTGCAAGAGTAACTTGTAAGTTTAAAACACTTTTATAGGATTGTTGATGTAACTGAAATGTTGTTTATATGACATGTGGTAAGCCAGGTTGTCAAGATAAATATACTCTACATGAGAGTCATAAAGCATTTCCCTGCTTATACAAGGCTATACGACTAATGGAGCTACTACCAACGCAGCAATCAGGAGTAAGGAGTGCTCCCTGCCATTTCACATTGCATGCTTTGCCAACATCAAAAGACTGCAATTATTTTTATCAAGTTCAAGTGCACTGTCCACCAGAGCACTGGCTTCTATCCTGCCCTTGAAAAATTAGCCCAGGAAAATGGCTGCAAAGTAAAAAAAAATGTCAGCTAAAAGAAAAGAACTGAGCATAGTTTCATTTAAAAAAAAAAAAAAGGCATAGGTGGATAAATTCACACATTATCCAGGGATTCATAAAATATGCAAATAAGAATTCTTGGAAATGAAGAAACACAGTAAAGTATATTAGATAAAATTAGAAGGAACGCCAAAAAACACCAAAATGTTGCATTTTCAGGTATGAACGATGAATCCAAACCACAGGCTAAATGTAATAATAGTCTGCGTGAAGCCAGATGTGCAGGATTTTGTGCGAGAATGGCGCTTTAAAAAAAGTACAGGCATTCTTGCACAAAGTTCCGCACTTCTGGCTTCACACAGGCTATTACATTTAGGCCCCCATCTCACTTCAGTTTACATCTATGCATCTAAGGATCTAAGTACCAACATCATATTTTCTAGGATCGACACCAAATTCAAATGGATTTTTTACTATTTCACAGATAGCATGGTTGCTACACTGTTCTCTGTCTACATCACATGGCCTTTGGTGTCTGTAAGGGTGTAGTATGGTATGCCGGCGGCCAGCATACCGGCGCCATAATCCCAACCGCCGGCAGACAGCTGGGCGAGCGCAAATGAGCCCCTTCTGAGCTCGCTGCGCTTGCCATGCTGCGGGCATGGTGGCGCGCTACGCACGCTATCTATTCTCCCTCCAAGGGGGTCGTGGACCCCCAAGAGGGAGAAAAGGTGTCAGTATGCCGGGTGTTGGGATTCCGGCACCGGTATACTGTGCGTGGGGATCCCAACAGCCGGCAAACTGAAGACCACCCGTCTGTAGCAATGACATGGTTGCCAGATTAAAAAACAAACAAAAAAAACCCCACAGACCCCAGGGGATCCCCTCAAAATGAGAATTTTGAAACACAGCATCTTAGAATGCAAGTAAATATTTAATACTTACTAATGAAAGAAACATGCAAACAACCTAGAAAAATAACTAACTAAAAGCCAACGTGTAACATAATAATCATACTCTAATAATAATCCAATCTGTAATTAGCTTTCGTCAGTCTAAAGCAGAGTATTAATGAAAAATTGTCCAATTGGTTGAAACGGATTCCTGCACAGCTATATAAAATTTAATGAAAACTGGAGTATAGGTTTCCAAGTTATTATTTTTACTATACAATACAACAGTACAGGGAGACAGAACTTAACATTACAGTAAAAAACAAAAATTGAGTATAGGTAACAAAGAGCACCACAATTCTCAATACAGTTTAGTTGTAAATAGCGAGGGAGTAAGTTAAAGCCCTAGACAAGTGGTTCTCAGCTACAAATCCCAAGTAGCCCCAAACAGGTCATGTTTTGTAGATTCATATATCCCTGGTCGACTGGCATGGAGAAGTGTGGCAACTGGTACAACACCACTGCAGATAAGTCACCATCATTTTATATAATTCCTATGCTCCTTTGTTCTCTGCACAATCACAGCTACTTTGGGCATCCTCTAAACCAATGGTCCTCAACCTCAGACCTCAAGATTTGCAGCAGTCAGGTTTTGAAGATTTCTGTCTGTGGAAGCAGGTCCGAGAATGACTGACCCAGCAACATAGATTAATTCACAGAGGTATGATTTTAGACAGCCACAAAACGTGACCTGTTGCGGGTATTTGAGAACCACTGCCTTATACAAGTGATATAAATGCAACAAAGTTTATTTTGGGAGGGGGTTATATAAATAGCTAATCTACCATGAAATTAATAATCATCAAAATAATAATAATGTTCAATATTCTTACCAGTGTGGGTCGCCATTGGGAGGGGGGAGGAAAAGTACTTGGTGGCCTGGAAGTGTCCTGGGTGCTGCACCGCACTGTGGCCTGCAGGCGGGTTCATCCGGCCAGGTCCACGGTGACTCAAGTGAGGAGGGGGGACAAACTCCCGGCCGTCCATCCCGGGAGGGAACGTTATAAAGGGTGGTACTGTTTAGTGGGTAGTCCCGGGGGCGGTGCCGGGCTCCTCTTGAAGCTCCGGTATCATTCTCTGCAGGAAAAATAAATAAAATGATTAAACAAAAATCCTGACCTGAAAAATTCAACACAGTACAATTTCTTATTAGTAGGTATCTAAACAATGGGTAAGCTTTCATGGTCTACCCTTTTCACCATGCTATCTATGTATGCCTACAATTTTTCTAAAATTCTTAGGGGTCGATTGAATTCGGCAACAGATGAATAGCGATGCGAATTAGCTCCCGACGCTATTCAATTCAGCTAAAGTTAAGTCGGCGAATGCCCGTTCTCGCCGACTTAACAGGTAGTTTTGTCGAGAGAACGGGCATTCTCCGACTTAACTACCTGCGGCGATACGGATTCCCGACAGAATCAGCCTTGCACCAGCCGCACTTTTGTCAGTTTTCTTCTCTCACCCCCTCGGGAAGAGAAGAATTCCCGACAATTGCGGGTAACTAGTAGCTGAACTGAATAGCGTCGGGAGCTAATAACCGGCACTATTCATCATCATTGTAGAGTAAATTCAGTAGTAAAGCTGGACAGTTTATTTCCTTTGATAACAATATGTGTTGTACAAGCGAATGGTGTGTGTGTGTGTGTGTGTGTGTGTGTGTGTGTGTGTGTGTGTGTGTGTGTGTGTGTGTGTGTGTGTGTACACACACACACACACGCTGGCTTCTAGCCACCCCTAGAGGTAACATGAACCAGAGTCAGTCCTAATAGCAATGTGAAGACATTCAATTCAAAGAACAAGTGCCTTAAAGTCTCCCAGAAGTTATTTTTGAACAAAATAAATCACTTATTTTTAGGTTAGACATTCTATATTATAAGTGGGTAACAGTTTTCATTCATTTCTTTGTCCACATATACTTCTTGATTTACAGTCCCTGTGAATAAGTGTACAGCTGTACAATCTTCAGGGTCAAGATGGCATCCAGGAATTTGCTAAACTGCTCATTATGTTTCAATTGGGCACACAAGCACAAAAAAAAAAAAAGTTCAATCATATTCTGATAGTATTGCTGATTCGATTTGTGTTACTGAAACGTCAGTTTTTAGAACTTGTAGGCACAGATATTTAAGAAAAGCTTTGAAGATCCATTTGGTAAACAAAAAAATATATGTAACTTATTAACGAGAATTTTTGCAAGAAAGCATGTGTGTTTATGACAATCTGTATTTTGGACCCTATTCAGGTAGGATCGCTATTCTTGCTAAAAAGCAGTTGCTGCGATCAAATAATTGCCTCCCAGAGAGAAAAAATGCTCACTGCAGAAATTGTGAATGCCTCGCAATGCAATTGCATTGAAGAGTTTCTCCATCTGCACCAGGCAAGGTCGTCCACAATTCGGCATAAGCAAGAGGCTGGAAGAGGTCATCGCTGATGTCAGTGACCCACCAGAAAAACGCCTTTCCACGCCTGCATTTTTACAAACACACCCACAAAAAACCATGCTTCTGCCCCTAAACGTTGGCTTCCTGTCAATTAAAATGTGCATTTACAGAAATAAATCGCTAATCACTGTGCATGCGCAGCCGTTTGATAATCAACCGGATTGCTTTTTCTCAAATTTTGTGATCCAACCTGAATAGGGTCTAAAACTACTCCTGTGAACAGTCTTGTACGAAAACAATGTACAGTAGAACTATTGCTTAGTAGACACACTCGGGCCAATTCAATTGTGGTGCACACCCCCTGCTGGCTGCCTAAACGAATGGGCGTCTACTGGAGCAATTCAATTGTTGCTCCGATCAGACACCCATTAGCATTTATTGCGACTGACAGCTATAGGTTAAGCCACACAAAGCAGCTAAACCTGTTTCAAGTTCTCGACTGGGCATCATAAGGTCCAGGTTTCCAGGTTAGTGCGCCCAAACTACGGACCTTTCACTCATTTTTTTCTTGCACCTATGGAGGCTGAAAGAAAAATTGTTTATTTCAACTAATGTGCATATGATCAGAACAACTGATTAGCGCTGGTAAACGCCCATTCATTCAGATGGGGGGCAGCAGCAGGCACGCGCCACAATTAAATCTGCCCTTTTTTCCCCAACGATTTCTTAGAAATTTTCTGATTTACCAACAATTGTAACAGTTTAAGCAACTCTGTACAAAAATTAAAAAAAAATTTATGAAGCAAAAACATTTTAAAGCTAGAATATTGTTTCATGTTAATTCCAACGAGAGATACTATATTTGCTTTCTTTTATTGTTATATTTTATCTCCATGAACTTACCATTAAATATTAAGGCTAAAAAGATTAAAATAAATAAGATTTTACTTACCAGTAAATCTATTTCTCGTAGTCCGTAGTGGATGCTGGGGACTCCGTAAGGACCATGGGGAATAGACGGGCTCCGCAGGAGACAGGGCACTTTAAGAAAGAATTTGGATTCTGGTGTGTTCTGGCTCCTCCCTCTATGTCCCTCCTCCAGACCTCAGTTAGAGAAACTGTGCCCGGAAGAGCTGACAGTACAAGGAAAGGATTTTGGAATCCAGGGCAAGACTCATACCAGTCACACCGTATAACTTGTGATAAACATACCCAGTTAACAGTATGAACAACAACGGAGCATCAGATCAACCCTGATGCAACCATAACATAACCCTTATTTAAGCAATAACTATATACAAGTATTGCAGAAGAAGTCCGCACTTGGGACGGGTGCCCAGCATCCACTACGAGAAATAGATTTACCGGTAAGTAAAATCTTATCTTCTCTAACGTCCTAGTGGATGCTGGGGACTCCGTAAGGACCATGGGGATTATACCAAAGCTCCCAAACGGGCGGGAGAGTGCGGATGACTCTGCAGCACCGAATGAGCAAACACAAGGTCCTCCTCAGCCAGGGTATCAAACTTGTAGAACCTTGCAAAGGTCTTTGAACCTGACCAAGTAGCTGCTCGGCAAAGCTGTAATGCCGAGACCCCTCGGGCAGCCGCCCAAGAAGAGCCCACCTTCCTTGTGGAATGGGCCTTAACTGATTTAGGCAGCGGCAACCCAGCCACAGAATGAGCCTGCTGAATCGTGTTACAGATCCATCGAGCAATAGTTTGCTTTGAAGCAGGCGCCCCAAGCTTGTTGGAAGCATACAGGATAAACAAAGATTCCGTTTTCCTGACCTTAGCCGTTCTGGCTACATAAACCTTCAAAGCCCCGACTACATCCAGTGACTCGGAATCCTCCAAGTCAGTAGTAGCCACAGGCACCACAATAGGTTGGTTTATATGAAAGGATGAAACCACTTCGGCAGAAATTGTGGGCGGTCCGCAATTCTGCTCTATCCGCATGGAAAACCAGATAAGGGCTTTTATGTGACAAAGCCGCCAATTCTGACACACGCCTAGCCGAAGCCAAGGCTAATAGCATGACCACCTTCCACGTGAGATATTTTACTTCCATCGTTTTGAGTGGTTCAAACCAGTGTGATTTCAGGAAACTCAACACCACGTTAAGATCCCAAGGTGCCACTGGAGGCACAAAAGGGGCTGAATATGCAGCACTCCCTTTACAAACGTCTGAACTTCAGGCAGAGAAGCCAGTTCTTTTTGAAAGAAAATGGATAAGGCCGAAATCTGAACCTTAATGGAACCCAATTTAAGGCCCAAAGTCACTCCCGACTGTAGGAAGTGAAGGAAAAGGCCCAGCTGGAATTCCTCCGTAGGGGCATTCCTGGCCTCACACCAAGCCACATATTTTCGCCATATACGGTGATAATGTTGAGCCGTCACATCCTTCCTAGCCTCTATCAGCGTAGGAATGACCTCATCCGGAACGCCTTTTTCCGCTAGGATCCGGCGTTCAACCGCCATGCCGTCAAACGCAGCCGCGGTAAGTCTTGGAACAGACAGGGCCCCTGTTGCACAAGTCCTGTCCTAGAGGCAGAGGCCATGGGTCCTCTGTGAGCATTTCTTGCAGATCTGGATACCAAGTCCTTCTTGGCCAATCCGGAACAATGAGTATTGTTCTCACTCCTCGTTTCCTTATGATTCTCAGCACCTTGGGTATGAGAGGAAGAGGAGGAAATACATAGACCGACGGGAACACCCACGGTGTCATCAGTGCGTCCACAGTTATCGCCTGAGGGTCTCTTGACCTGGCGCAATATCTCTGCAGCTTTTTGTTGAGGCGGGATGCCATCATGTCCACCTGTGGCAGTTCCCATCGACTTGCAATCTGCGTGAAGACTTCTTGATAAAGTCCCCACTCTCCCGGGTGGAGGTCGTGCCTGCCGAGGAAGTCTGCTTCCCAGTTGTCCACTCCCGGAATGAACACTGCTGACAGTGCGCTTACGTGATTCTCCGCACAGCGAAGAATTCTGGTGGCTTCTACCATCGCCACCCTGCTCCTTGTGCCGCCTTGGCGGTTTACATGAGCCACTGCGGTGATATTGTCTGACTGAATCAGAACCGGTTGGTCGCAAAGCAGGGACTCCGCTTGACGTAGGGCGTTGTATATGGCCCTTAGTTCCAGGATGTTGATGTGAAGGCAAGTCTCCTGACTTGACCACAGCCCTTGGAAATTTCTTCCCTGTGTGACTGCCCCCCACCCTCGGAGGCTTGCATCCGTGGTCACCAGGACCCAGTCCTCAATGCCGAATCTGCGACCTTCGAGAAGGTGAGCACTCTGCAGCCACCACAGGAGAGACACCCTGGCCCTGGGGGATAGGGTGATTAACCGATGCATCTGAAGATGTGATCCGGACCACTTGTCCAGTAAGTCCCATTGGAAGGTCCTCGCATGGAACCTGCCGAAGGGAATGGCCTCGTATGATGCCACCATCCTTCCCAGGACTCGAGTGCAGTGATGCACTGACACCTGTTTTGGTTTTAATAGATTCCTGACCAGTGTCACGAGCTCCTGAGCTCTCTCTATCGGGAGATAAACCCTTTTCTGGTTTGTGTCTAGGATCATGCCTAGGAGAGGCAGATGAGCTGTAGGAACCAACTGCGACTTTGGAATATATAGACTCCAGCCGTGTTTCCGTTACACTTCCAGAGAAAGTAATACGCTGTTCAGCAACTGCTCTCTTGATCTCGCTTTTATGAGATCGTCCAAGTACGTGATAATAGTGATACTTTGCTTCCGCAGGAGCACCATCATTTCCGCCATTACCTTGGCGAATATTCTCGGGGCCATGGAGAGACCAAACGGCAACGTCTGAAATTGGTAATGACAATCCCGTACCGCAATTCTGAGGTACGCCTGATGAGGTGGATAAATGGGGACATGAAGGTATGCATCCTTTATGTCCAGAGTCACCATAAAATCTCCCCCTTTCAGGCTTGCAATGACCGCTCTTAGCGATTCCATCTTGAACTTGAACCTTTTCAGGTATATGTTCAGGGATTTTAAATTCAATATGGGTCTGACCGAACAGTCTGGTTTCGGGACTACAACATGGTCGAACAATAACCCCCTCCTTGTTGAAGGAGGGGAACCTTGACCACCACTTGTTGAAGATACAATTTGTGAATTGCAGTTAACACTGTTTCCCTCTCGTGGGGGGAAGCCGGCAGGGCCGTCGGTGAGTGGGCATCTCCTCAAAGTCCAGCTTGTATCCCTGAGACACAATATCTATTGCCCAGGGATCTAACAGGGAGTGAACCCATGTGTGGCTGAACTTACGAAGGTGTGCCCCCACCGGGCCTAGCTCCGCCTGTGGAGCCCCAGCGACATGCGGTGGATTTTGTAGAGGCCGGGGAGGACTTCTGTTCCTGGGAACTATCTGTGTTGTGCAGCTTCTTTCCTCTGCCCCCGCCTCTGGCAAGAAAGGACGCACCTCAGACTTTCTTGTTTCTTTGTTCGAAAGGCTGCATTTGGTAATGTCGTGCTTTCCTAGGCTGTGCAGGAATATAAGGCAAAATATCAGAATTACCAGCTATAGCTGTGGAGACCAGGTTCGAGAACCCTTCTCCACACAATCCTCAGCCTTCCATATGCCTCTTAAGTCGGCATCATCTGTCCATTGCATATTCTACAGGACACGTCAAGCAGAGATCGACATAGCTTTGTCTCTAGGACCCAGTAGACTCATGTCTCTTTGGGTATGTATGTATGTATGTATGTATGTATGTATGTATGTATGTATGTATGTATGTATGTATGTATGTATGTATGTATATCTCTTAAGACAGCATCTTTAATAGATAGATAGATAGATATATATATATATATATATATATATATATATATATCTATCTCTATATACATCTATCTATATCTATCTATCTATCTATATATATCTATATATACATACATACATACTAGGGTCTCAATCTCTGCTGATAAGGTACCTGTCCACGCTGCAACAGCGCTATAAACCCATGCCGACACAATCACCGGTCTGAGTAGTGTACCAGAATGCGCACGCTATCTGCAGGATCCCTGAGAATAGCTGTTACGTCAGGGCTATCTTTTGGGCAAAAGTGACACCCTAGGGCAGTGTTTCCCAACCACGGTCCTCAAGGCACACTAACAGTCCTGGTTTTAGTGATATCCAGGCTTAAACACAGGTGACTTAATTAGTAGCTCAGTTATTTTGATTTAACCATCTGTGCTGAAGCCTGGATATCACTAAAACCTGCACTGTTGGTGTGCCTTGAGGACCGCGGTTGGGAATGCCTGCCCTAGGGGAAGATTCCCACACATCCTGGCCCTAGTGGGGAAAGGATACTCCCTGAAAATTCTTTGTGGGAAACTGCAGTCTCTTGTCTGGAGATTCCCGCTCTTTTTCCTCATGAGAGGAGGGAAATTTACCTCAGCTTTCTTCCCCTTAAACATGTGTACCCTTGTGTCAGGGACAGATGAGTCATCAGTGATATGCAAATCATCTTTTATTACAATAATCATATATTGAATACTTTTCTGCCATTTTGGCTGTAACTTTGCATTATCGTAGTCGACACTGGAGTCAGACTCCGTGTCGATATCAGTGTCTATTATTTTGGATATTGAGCATTGAGAGACTCTGAAGGTCTCTGTGACATAGGGACAGACATGGGTAGATCCCCTGTCTGTTCTCTAATCTTTTGTGCAATAAATTCACCTTAGCACTTACACATATCCAAACAGGTGTCGGCGTTGTCGACGGAAACACCCTCTCACACACATTTGCTCCATCTCCTCCTTAGGGGAGCCTTTTACCTCAGACATGTCGACACACACGTACCGACACACCACACTCAGGGAATGCTCATCTGAAGACAATTCCCCCATAAGGCCCTTTGGAGAGACAGAGAGAGAGTATGCCAGCACACACCCCAGCGCTATTAACCCAGGAATAACACAGTAACTTAATGTTAACCCAGTAGCTGCTGTTTATATTGATTTTTGCGCCTAATTATGTGCCCCCCCTCTCTTTTTACCCTCTTCTACCGTGTAACTGCAGGGGAGAGGCTGGGGAGCTTCCTCTCAGCTGTGCTGTGGAGAAAAAACATGGCGCTGGTGAGTGCTGAGGAAGAAGCCCCGCCCCATCGACGGCAGGCTTCTGTCCCGCTTTCATGTACAATTTTTGGCGGGGGCTCATGCATATATACAGTGCCCAACTGTATATATGCCCACTTTTGCCAAGAGGTCCTAATTGCTGCCCAGGGCGCCCCCCCCCCCCTGCACCCTACAGTGACCTGAGTATGTGGGTGTAGTGTGGGAGCAATGGCGCACAGCTGCAGTGCTGTGCGCTACCTCAGTTTGAAGACTGGAGTCTTCTGCCGCCGATTTCGAAGTCTTCTTGCTTCTTTCACCCGGCTTCTGTCTTCCGGCTCTGCGAGGGGGACAGCGGCGCGGCTCCGGGATCGGACGACAAAGGGTGAGATCCTGTGTACGATCCCTCTGGAGCTAATGGTGTCCAGTAGCCTAAGAAGCAGGACCTATCTTCAGAGAGTAGGGCTGCTTCTCTCCCCTCAGTCCCACGATGCAGATCTCCCTGAAAATAAAAAACCTAACAAAATACTTTCTTATAGCAAGCTCAGGAGAGCTCACTAAGTAGCACCCAGCTCGTCCGGGCACAGATTCAAACTGAGGTCTGGAGGAGGGACATAGAGGGAGGAGCCAGAACACACCAGAATCCAAATTATTTCTTAAAGTGCCCTGTCTCCTGCGGAGCCCGTCTATTCCCCATGGTCCTTATGGAGTCCCCAGCATCCACTAGGATGTTAGAGAAAATATATATATATATATATATATATATATATATATATATATATATATATATATATATACACATACACACACATATACACACACACACACACACACACACACACATATATACATACAATATATCTCTCTCTATCTATCTATATCTATACCACACACATACATACACTAATAGAAAAATTACTTGTTTAAATGTTTCTTGCCTAACTAGCAACTGTAAGCCATCAGGTTTTGGGAACCTGATGCAGAGGGTGACCGTTTAATCTGCTTAAACAAAAAGAACTGGTTGTCAAAAACACGTTTTTACATTTCAGACTTCCACATATCTGCAACATGGAAAGCCTTCATTGACAGCTTGTAACAATTACACCCATATTTCTTGCATGGCAACAACTGGCAAAGCAGTGTAGTAGTTCAATGTTCAATGGCATTAATAGAGGAGAAAAGGTTGGGAGATTGGGTGACAAGAAAATACAGCAGTTAGGAATTATATCTATATTTAAGGCAAGTCTTCCAATTAGAACACAAATTCAAGAAGACAGTCACCTCTGACCAACTCATGATATGGACTGCAATTATTTGTTTAAATGTAATCAACATTAACTATATTAATTATTGTAATAATTACAGGAGCAGGGATATATGAAGGGGCTAGTGGGTGTTACATGCAGCTGTAATATGCAATCCTGCATTACCGTACAGTATTAACTCTGTCGGTGCTAGAAAGTCTCTCCAAAAAAAAAAAAGGTAACACAACGATGAGCAGTCATAAAATTAATACACTATACAGCTGTACATTAAAAACGAATGAACATGAATATGAAAAAAAGGTATATAGGGAGAGACAAAAATTATATATTTTACGTTTCTATTATATGGAAGCTGGAAGTAGCGGTTACTCTTCAGTTACTAGAATACATACTCCTAATGCACCCACATTAAACAGAAGGTGCTACATTTATTTGCTGATAGTTGTGTTACAGTAGCTAACATCCAAAAGAGAAAAAAAAAAACACATTAAAAAATAGTAGTATGGGGGTCCCTGCAGTCTGGTCACATGGCTGTACCCCGCCTCATATTTAGGTGTATATTTACTAAGAAACGGATTTTCAAAACCCTTGATTTTTAGCAGATTTGCCTGCCACATTTAAAAAGGGCAATAATATTTAACTCAATACAAGCCTGATTTTGCATTTACTAGTTGCCTTTTTAAATATGGCCAGCAAAATCAGCTACAATCATGGATTTGGAACACCCATTGATTAGTAAATATAACCTTTAAAAGAGAGAAGATTTAGCAAATTAAATTTAGGTAAAAACAAATAATGATATAAAAACTTACAACAGTATATGATATTCAATGCACGATACCATACAGGTTAATGGCTCACATGGTAACTGTATTTGACAAATGCAATTTAATTATTCCCTGAAACAGCTTACAGCACGTGGAATATGAGGTATAAGCAAGCAGTTTTAGGATATCCAATATAGCCCCCATCCCTAGCACTTTAAATTTTGTATAAAACTCACTCATGTGGCGAGATCAATGTTACTCTCCGCAGCATGTCTTGGCTTATTCATCAGACCCAAGGCACTGACTTTCAAAAAGAAACTGGGACAGGGGAATTTGGGTACTAAGAGATACAAAAGGGAGGTATGAAATAATTAGTACACTCATACTTTGCCATCTACCTTTATGCAACATTTGTCATAATACAAATTAAAATAACTAACAGGGATTTCATTACTTCCCTTCTCAAGCATTCCAGATATACTTTGCTTATAAGGGTCTCACAAAAACAAATGTGTTGTAGGGTAAAATTTAGTTGTTGTATACAAGAACTGTATACAAGGTCTGTCCAACTGAAAGCCTGCAGGCCCAATACAGCACCCCGGGGCTCCTTTGTGAACTGAATGTTTCCTTGACAACCTCCATAGAGACCATGGAATGATTTTAACAAGCCCATATAGCTATGGTTGTAACATGTATTCAGCCATCACCATGTAAATACCACACATCATTATGAAAAAAGAATCGAGAGAGATAAGGTTATGGGTTATCGATTGT